>NC_141029.1:6187500-6260000 GCF_052040795.2 Danio rerio | reverse complement strand
ACTTCCCATCACTACTGCAAACAGCTTAAAATAGGTTATTTTTTATTGTTTGTATATGCTTTTGTAGTCACGAGTTCTTGTCGATTAGGGTTCGTCGGGTTAAAAATTTCAGAACCACTGCTCTAAAGTGACTGAAACCCTCAGACAGCAGGTTTACCAGATGAATGACAGAGATGGGACTTTCAGTGATAGCAAAATTAGCTTTGACTCAAACTTATTACGCTTTTCTAACAGTAAATAAAGAATCTGTATAGGGTACAAAGTCGGAGGGAGAGATTGATAAAGGATATTTCAGAAAAATGTAATCTAATTCCAGAGCCTGTGAATCTGAGGTGAAATAACACATGGTTCTAGAGAAATCATGACAAATTCAGAGCAGAGTTTCTCAATCCTTGTTCTCTGCACATTTCATATGCTTCTCTTTTCATGTTAGATGTTCAAATGCAAATACAACATCCCTCCAAAGTGAACTCTGCAATATATCCGGCCATGACTTCAGTTTAAAGAAAGCATATGCTGTATATTTCATTCAAATGGCATTTTAGTGTGTGACTTTATATTGTATTTGTTTATAGAGGTATATTATGTTTCATGCTTCAAGCTTCATGCTTCTCTAGTAAGACGCTGCAGGCAGTGCCATTGTGTAAATCCGTGACCGAGTCTTTCAAAGTGAGGGTTTCTGGTGCTCCGCTAGAGCCCAATGAAGGAGAATGGACTAGGGAAGAATGCACACTGCGTTGGGACGTGTCAGTCAGAACACAGTTCATGCATAGAGCTCTTCTGAGGAGCTGGTTATCTGAATCATCTCGGTTAAATAAGCAAAATATGTAGATTTGAGGAGCACGGGGACTGCAAAACGCGGGACTAGCGAGCTACTCATTCTGCTATAATATTAATATTATAGGCCAGTCCACATTTACATTTTTTTACATACTTTGCGCAACAATTGTTTCAAGCTGCACATGTTCATTGGAAATACGTGCCTTAGCCTACATTTTTGCAAATTTAGAAGTTTTAATGCGCGTTTCTGATGATAAATCCACTAGAGGGCAGTGTCTACATTATTGCGACTGGAGGTGAGGCAAATGTGTTTGATTACAAATCATTGTTAAGCTCATTTATTCATTGTCTTTTCGGCTTAGTCCCTTTATTATTCTGGGGTTGCCACAATGGAATGAACCGTCAACTTATTCAGCATGTGTTTTACGCACTGAATGCTCTCACCCATCACTAGGAAACACCCATACACTCTCATTCACACACATACACTACAGACAATTTAGCTTACCCAATTCACCTATACGCGAAGCAGTGAAGGTCGCTGGTTCGATCCTCAGCTCAGTTGGCGTTTCTGTGAGGAGTTTGCATGTTCTCCCTGCGTTCGCATGGGTTTCCTCTGGGTGCTCCGGTTTCCCCCACAGTCCTAAGACATGCGGTACAGGTGAATTGGGTAAGCTTAATTGTCCGTAGTGTATGAGTGTGTGTGTGGAAGTTTCCCAGAGATGGGTTGCGGCTTGAAGGGCATCCGCTGTGTAAAAACTTGCTGGATAAGTTGGCGGTTCATTCCGCTGTGGCGACTCTGGATTAATAAAGGGACTAAGCTGACAAGAAAATGAATGAATGAATGAATTCACCTATAGCGCATGTTTGAAGCATGCACCAGAGGAAACCTAGGCAAACAAGGGAAGAACATGCAAACTCCACACAGAAATGCAAACTCACCGTGCCGCTCAGCGGTAAGTTGTTTTGTGGCATTTATTTGGTGTTGTCCTCTGGCCTCTGCTAAGGGCTGTCTTGTCTCTGTATGAACAGAGCAGGAGTTGGACCAGTGGGTTGGACTTCGGAGGGGTTGCCCTTTGTCACTGATTCTTTTCATAATTTTTATGAACCGAATTTCTATGAGCAACCTTGGGCTGGAGGGACCAGAAGATTTCAGGACATGGACCTTCATCAATCACTGGGGCTGTTTGTTGCCGAGTGTGATGCAGAGCGGGGATGAGAATCAGCACCTCCAAGTCTGTGGCCAAGGTGCTCCACTTGAAAAAGGTTGCTTGCCATTTCCATTGCAACTCCACAACAAATACATCATATAGTCATTAGGAAAGTTCTTACTGTAGTATTTTTCACAAACATTATGTAAGATCTGCTTCCTTCATGTGTCTCTGTTGTCTGACCCAGCCGAGGGCGGAGATTGTGGCAAACTCTGACAGGCATGTGGAAACGATGGGCGGGGAGGACTAGCATTAAAGGCACGGTGCACAAAAACAGCAACAAGCTGTTGAGAGCTAAAAATCACAAACTTCTGAAAGCTATAACATAATCTGATGGGTATTTTGAGCTGAAACAAAAGACACAAAAGTCTCATAATAAATCTGTAAAAAGGGGTGAACTAGGTGCCCTTTAAAGCGACAGTCACCAAAATGGCACTAAAAGGGGCAGTTGCAAAGAGTTATAAAATATTATTTGTGGAGTATTGTGAGCTGAAACTTCACATGCACACTGTAGGGACATTAAATAATTATGTTACATCTTGTAAAAAGAGATTTTAGTTCCTTTTTTACCTGATTTATTAAAGTTTTTCTTAAGCGCATTCACAAAATTTATGCTTGTTTGCATATTCCAAAATTCTCATAAAAATAAGGGAATGGAAACAAAGCTATGCATATGGTTCAGTGGTCGTTACAGAAATGTATTTATTATATTTGACCACAGTTGTCCAGTTATAATAATAAATTTCAGACATTCTATGCTGCACTGGAGTGAATTAAATCATTTTGAACCACTGATGCTGAACCTCGACCCCTGAGGTCTTTCCATCTATCAACAGATTATACCACCACATGTCAGAGCATGTGTTTTTGCTCATAAAACATCAAATGTTATGATTTTCCATGGATGAGCTGTATGGCACAGTAAGCATTTCTTTTGAAACAACTGTTTGTGCCTTGTGACAAGAGGTTTATTCCCTCTAGATTTCCTGTGTTGAGGATTCAAATGGAACCTGAAATCATCTGGATGTACACACACAGACACACACATGCACGTACACATGGTCAGATCATGCTTAACAGAAAGGTCATGCAAAGTGTTTGTTTTTGTGTGCATGACAACACAGCTGTGTTGTGTTGTGATTGCACTGTATGTTTTCTGTATGTGCTGAACTCAGTGACACGTGGAAAGGAAACGAGAAGAGCGTGGCAGATGGAATGTTGAAAGATAGCCCCCCAAAAAAGGAAACTGCTAGCGTTTGCTGACAACATGTCATTTTAAGGTGCCATTTACAATAGTATTTTATCAACTAACATTGGCAATGAGTAAATCCTACTATAATGAATGCATTGCTTATTAAAAGGTAATGTTAATCCAAGGGGCGTTGCCAGACATAAAGCTCTACTGGGGCACAAAAATATAATAAAAAAATAAAATAAAAGTATATATATACATATATATATATATATATATATATATATATATATATATATATATATATATATATATATATATATATATATATATATATATATATATACACACACACACACACACACACACACACACACACACACACACACACACACACACACACACATATATATATATATATATATATATATATATATATATATATATATATATATATATATATATATACATACATACATACAGTTGAAGTCAGAATTATTAGCCCCATAATAGTTTTAATAACTCATTTCTAATAACTGTTTTATTTTATCTTTGCCATGATGACAGTTAATAATATTTTACTAGATATTTTTTTAAGACACTTCTATATAGCTTAAAGTGACATTTAAAGGCTTAACTATATTAATTAGGTTAACTAGACAGGTTAGGGTAATTAGGCAAGTTATTGTATTACAATGGTTTGTTCAGTAGACTATCGAAAAAATATATAGCTTAAAGAGGCTAATAATTATGTCCTTAAAAATGTTTTAAAAAAAATAAAATGGATTTTTTTGCCAAAATAAAACAAATAAAACTTTCTCCAGAATTTTTTTTTATTATTATTATTTTTTTTTTTATCAGACATACTGTAAAAATGTCCTATCTCAGTTAAACACAATTTGGGAAATATTTAAAAATGGAAAAAAAAATAATAATAATTCAAGGGGGCCTAATAATACTGACTTCAACTGTATATATATATATATATATATATATATATATATATATATATATATATATATATACAGTTGAAGTCAGAATTATTAGCCCCCTTCGAATTTTTTTCTTCTTTTTTAAATATTTCCCAAATGATGTTTTACAGAGCACGGAAATTTTCACAGTATGTTTGATAATATTTATTTTTCTGGAGAAAGGCTTATTTGTTTTATTTCGGCTAGAATAAAAGCAGTTTTTAATTTCTTAAACATCATTTTAGGGACAAAATTATTAGCCTCTTTAAGCTAATTTTTTTATCGATAATCTACAGAACAAACCACTATTATACAATAACTTGCCTAATTACCCTAACCTACCTAGTTAACCTAATTAACCTATTTAATCCTTTAAATGTCACTTTAAGCTGTATAGAAACGTCTTGAAAAATATCTAGTAAAATATTATTTACCGTCATCATGGCAAAGATAAAATAAATCCGTTATTAGAAATCAGTTATTAAAACTATTATGTTTAGAAATGTGTTGAAAAAATCTTCTCTCCTTTAAACAGAAATTGGGGAAAAAATAAACAAGCGGTCTAATAATTCAGGGGGGCTAATAATTCTGACTTCAACTGTATATATATATATATATATATATATATATATATATATATATATATATATATATATATATATATATATATATATATATATATATATATATATATATATATATATATATATATATGCAGGGTTTTCCCCCCTTTAACGTTCACCCTTAATCCATTATTCATTTTGTGGAGCGTTTTTGTTAATTCTGTCATAGTTAAACCAACATAAAGATGAATAAGTGATGACAGAATTGTGATTAATCATGCTCTAGTAAAATATGTATTGTATGTCCTTGGCCAACTGATTTCACTTTCTCATTCCTTACACAGTAAAATCCTCAGAGCAGAGAGTATTTGCTGTACACTACAGAGTTACAGCAGTCAAAAAACAAAAAACAAAACAAAACCAAGAATCAAAGAGCCCAAAGTCATGCAAAAACGTCTCTACAATGGTGATTTTTAACAAAATGAGTCTTCAGTAAATCTCACAAAAGACTTTTGTAGACATTAGACAGAAATAAAGTTTAACAAGTTAGTAATATGTGAAGCTCCTAGTGCCGTTCATGGAGTTTGTAATGACCCTGATGAGCTTTTGACAGATTTCATGTGTTTTATCTTAGTTGAGTTTTTGTTAATTCTGTGTCATAGATGAAAGTCACCTATGATAAAAGTAAACTATGATCTAGTAAAGTGTGTATGTGCTTGACAGACTGATTTCAACTGCAGTTGGTAGTACACTACCTGACAAAAGTCTTGTCGTCAATCCCAATTGTAAAAGCAACAAATAATAACTTCTAGTTGATCATTTGGAAAAGTGGCAAGAGGTGGATTTGTGCTGCCTAATACATTACAAACCACAAGAGAGGGCAAATTCTTCAGTAGGATAGCGCTCCTTCTCCTACTTTAGCCTCCACATCAAAGTTCCTGGAAGCAAAGAAGGTCAAAGTGCTCCAGGATTGGCTGGCCCAGTCACCAGATATGAACATTATTGACCTTTCATATAAGCCACTTCTGATTCCATATGATTAACTAGAAGTCAATTTATTATTTGTTGTTTCTAAAACTTGGATAGGTGACAAGACTTTTATCAGGTAGTGTACACTACAGAGTTACAGCAGTGAAAGAAAAAAAACAAAAAAACAAATCAAATCAAGTAAAAACTGTTCTCCACAATGGTGACATCTAACAAAACGAGTATCTTCAGTATTGTTAATTGTGCTTCATAGATGGAAGTTACCAATTAGAGAAGGTCAGTTGAACCAATGATGACAGATTTGTGATTAACCATGATCTAGTATAGTGTCCATGTGCCTGACCGCCTGTTTTTTTTTTTTTTTTTTGCAATATTTCCTGATGCAGCAGAAAAAAAATGCTGCAGCTGCACTGTCTGTTTTTCCTTTCTGAGAGCCAGAGACAGCAGGCCATCACACACACACACACACACACACACACACACACACACACACACACACACACACACACACACACACACACACACACACACACACACACACAGACACACACACACACACACGCACATACAGGAAAACAGACACACAGACAAAACAATTGCAGAATCATGAACAGGACAAACTGTGTTACAACTCTATAGCAAGAAGATCATCAGAAAAGTGTGTTATTCATAAAAGAGGCAAACCATATATGTGAGATGCAGAAAGTGCAAAGATGCAGTGAGGTGTGAGCAAGAACATGCTGTGATACAGAGTGTAACAACTGATTTTGATGAAGAGAGAATACACTCAAACACACTGCAGCTGCACTGATAAAAACATAACCCAGGCTCATTCTGAAAATGTAGCCCTATATACATTTCTGGAGAGCGCCAAATATGTCCCAGGAGGTGTTTTTTTTTTTTTTTTTTGAAGTATTTGTTTTCTTAAATCCACCAGAAGCCGTTGTGTATGCTTTTTGAGATCTCAAATTTCTCTTGCATGTGCCATTCGCGCCTGCTGTTCTCATATAAATCCACTAGAGGCCGCTGTCGACTGACTGACTGACTGACCTATTGACTAACCCACCCTTCCCTAAACCCAACCAATAGCATTTTAAAAAGTAATCTAGAAAAATAAAAGCCCTCATGGCAGCATGACTTAAACAACATTTTCAAATTTGACCACATTCTAGCCTTGATATCTACTTGTTTGTTTTATTTTTTGGCTTTTGTTTTTGTCTTCCCTCCTTTGTAGAACCGTTTTACATCAGACTTAAAGCCAATAGTTGGGATCAACTCCTCTCAGCGTCTCAAGTCACCCGACACACATGGCGAGCCAATGGACAAACTGATAACAGCGGGAATGCCTTCCAAATGCTGGTAAGCGCGAAAAGCAATGGCATCATACCATACGTACCTCTGGCTACATAATTCGCGACCTCCAGAAATCTATATAGAGGACGTTTTCAGAATGAGCCTGTGTTGTAAAAATAGCAGGACAGTGGCATGTATGTCTTTTTAAATTGATTTAATTGGAAAGTTTTGTGGTTTAAATCAATTTATACAACAGTACTGTCTGGTTCTCGAATCTGATTGGCTGATAGCCATGATATATTCAAGTAATATCAGCACCCGTACAGCCTCTTTACCCTTTGTGTATTACTCACATACAGCCAGCAACAAGCAGACACTACAGTTTGACAAATATTACTGCTGTTAGACTCCATAATATACTTTTAAGGCTTTTTAGTCGAGAATGAAGTCGTTAAGATTGCAACTGCAGTTTTTTTGTAAGAATAGTGCCTATTTTAAAATATTTACAATTTCTGAGAAAGCTTGTCAGTGGCCATTAGCCTGCCATAGTGCAAACCGAAGACAGTTGACGTTTTCTATCCGCAAGATAGCGACAGAACCACATCATAAGCCCTTACGCTTAGAACCTTTAACAGTCTGATTTCTAACTATAGCAGATCAAATCATTATTAAACTAGTAAGCATACCTGCCAACACTTCCATTTCTCATGGGAGTATCTTGTATTTCAGACCAGTTTCCTGCAACCATCCAATTTTTATTTCTTTCTAAAAAACTTTCACCCACCGCCCTCTTTGGCACAGTCTGTAAACACCCCGGTTGCCAACTTTGGTACAGTACCCAATCGAAGCGGCCGCCCAAAACCTGCTGCATCCTATCCCGGTTCTCACCCCGGTTCTAATTTACTTCTGCTTATATTCTCTTCGTGTCTGCTGTTCTGTGCCAGTTCGTCATAATTTCCTTGTCCTGTCGTGTGTTCCAGCCCTTATCCCTACCAGCCTGCCCAGTCAAGTTTGTCGTATTTTTTATTTTATTCATTCATTCATTCATTTTCTTGTCGACTTAATCCCTTTATTATTCCGGGGTCGCCACAGCAGAATGAACCGCCAACTTATACAGCAAGTTTTTACGTAGCGGATGCCCTTCCAGCCGCAACCCATCACTGGGAAACAACCACAAACACTCATTCACACACACTCACACACTACAAACAATTTAGCCTACGCAATTCACCTGTACAGCATGTCTTTGAACTGTGAAGAAACCGGAGCACCCGGAGGAAACCCACACGAACGCAGGGAGAACATGCAAACTCCACACAGAAATGCCAACTGAGCGGAGGATCGAACCAGTGACTCAATAACCTTCTTGCTGTGAGGCAACAGCACTACCTACTGTGCCACTGCTTCGCTCAATTATTATTATTATTATTATTTCATCATAGTATTACCAAAATTTTTATTTTCTCTATTATTCTTTACTTTAAGTTTTTACTATCCATATTTTATCATTATTACAGTAATAATTTTTCGTCTCTTAATATTCGCATTGTTTTGTCTGCTGCACTTTGTTTCCACTTCCTTTTTTTACTTTCCTTTTTCTCTTCTACTCTTTCTTTACCTTCCTTTTCTATTTTTTTGCTTTTTCTTATATTTCTTTTCTTTCCTTTTTCTACTACTACTACTACTACTACTACTACTACTACTACTGCTACTACTATTATTATTATTATTATTATTTGTCCTCTTGCTGAATTCCCAATCCCCCCTCACCTCCTCACTATTATCATTAATATTATTACTTCTACTTTGGTTATCATTATTATTATTACTGTCCTGACTTGTTCTCCTGTTATCTCCTCATTATCATTATTACAAGTATTTC
Source organism: Danio rerio (assembly GCF_052040795.2). Classification (NCBI taxonomy): domain Eukaryota; kingdom Metazoa; phylum Chordata; class Actinopteri; order Cypriniformes; family Danionidae; genus Danio; species Danio rerio. Next base: position 6,251,121 of record NC_141029.1, on the reverse strand, counting down.
TACTATTGTCGTTATTCAGGTTGCAGTGGTTGTAGTAGTTGTATAATGGCCACATTGAGAAGTATTGTATTAAATGCTTATGCATGTATATCATTTTCCTATGTATACAGTGTATTGTATCTATTCTATGTGCTTTCTGGACTAACAATGCTTCAGGGCATAGTTAATGAGGTTTGAATTGAAAAATTCTGATTGAAACGTCAATCATGTTCTCGAGAAATTTGTGTCTAGTTAAGTCGTCACGTTTTGTCACTTTTTAATGTACTTTGGGGAAAATTAAATAATATATTTGATCATTATATCAAATTACTACATCACAGCTCAAGGAATTAGAAAGGCCAAATCATAACTAGTAACATTTTACAATAAGTTTGATCTTAAAAAGTGTGATCTTATTTTAAATCTCTAATCCTACCCAAAGCCTAAACCCAGCTACTACCGTATTAATTATTAATAAGCAGCTTTTACAGTTGGCTATAACAGTTTGTCATTGACAACATCAAACAAATAATCCCTAAGAGTACATGGGGGAAAATGTGTGGTCAACAACTTTCAAATGATGACTGCTGGAAAATAAAATATTTAATATATTAAAAAATAATGGTCTTCAAATGAAAACAGCCACATAACATGTTTTTAAGTCTTCCCTATAATGTCCTGTCCAAAAAAGTGCTGAGCGCTGCATTTGAGCGGGACTGGAGGAAATGTACTGTATAGGCTTGAGCCGAATGGATGATGGAGCAGAGAGGAAGAGGAATATTACAGCTGATAGAAAAACTGATAGAGCCTGTCTGTCTAAAATGAAGGCCATAAATTGGTCCGTCGAGCACTCAGACTCTGAGTAGCTTTCGCTGATTTATAGTCATCATTGTGCGTTTCTCTGGCTTTCTCTAGGGAAGGTTTATCAGATGATTCTGTTCTCTAACATGATACCGAATTTCAAACACGTGTGTTTATGGATGAGGATGTATTCAAGCTTTCCCACTGGAGTTTTTCCATTTCTCAAGCCACTGCAACCCTATGCCAACATTTTCATTAGCACTAAATTGTCAGGGTTCTGCCCAGGGCTTTACATTTACACCCGCCAACCCGCCAAATGCGGGTAGATTTCAGCTTTGGCGGGTAAGACAGCCGCTCCCACTAGCCACTTTGGCAGGTTGGAAATAATTTTTACATCGTAGTTTTCTTAAAGCAGGGTTTGTCTCGACAATAAGGATGGCCCAATATGTGCGCAAATGTGATCTTGGAATCGAGAAACAGCACGACTGAAACAACTGTGTTCGCTCGAGACAAAGCAGGTGAATACCGTATAAGAGGATGATTACTCGCGCGCACAGGTGATGTGATGCGCGCGACTTTAAAGCGTGCATGCTCCTGTTTACTTGCGCTTTTTTCCGTCCACTTGCGTTCGTTTTTTTTTGAAAAAGACTAGACAAAAAACGATGCTTGTGTACCCACAGTCCTGCTGCTTTTAAGAGCTCAAGATTGAAAAATATATATATTTGTAAGCAACAGCAGCAATCACTGCTTTCGTTTTAATTATTTTCAGGCACGTGATCATCCGTTCATTATCACTCGTGGTATTTTACCTGCTTTTTTTTGCTTACAGTTATTTTTGTTAATATAGCTTAATTATCATCCTTTACAATAACATTTCTTTAATATAAGATTAACCAACCATTTGTGTGTAGTAACTGCTGATCTGGGACAACACACCATTTAAATCAAGTCATTTTAGCACATCAAAGTCACATTTATTTATATAAAATATATTTTCCAAACAACAAAATTGTGGCTAGTAAAAATGGCAAGTGGCTAGTAATGTTGGAAATCCACTAGCCACAGTGGCTGGTGTTTAAAAAAGTTAATGTAAAGCCTGGTTTTGCCACTCTGGTCTTGTAAATTCTTGTTTTGGTGGCAGAGTCTGGACACTAGCTCTGTCTTGTCCTGTTTCTGTCATTGTGTGTGTCTCTGTGTGCGCACCGTCGTGGGTGCGTGCTTCCGCGTGGGGTCTGTGCGCGCCTGGGACGCGCGCTCTTGTACTCTTGTTTGTGTTTTTTTTTTCTGTCTGCATCGCGCTGTTTCATTCTCAGCGTCTCCGTCTAGTTGGTTTCGGTTTTGGTTGGCACTGAGATGAAACATGCGCGTTGCATATGTATGAGCGCACGGTAAGGTGCTTTCATCTATCGTGTTTTGCGTCTGTTGTCTAAGCACGTGGCTCTGTGTTTACATTGGGGCCCTGTGCTTTTGTTGTTTTGCTGCAGTGTTTTGTTTATCTTGTCATACGAACGCGTGTTAATGAGTTCTCTCATTGGCTTAGTGTTGTAGTCTCATTTTATGTGAGCGCATGGCTTGTGTTGTCTCTTTGTGTCATGTGCTCTCCCGTCTATTGTCTAGCCCCACCCTCCTTGTTAACCCATTATTAGTTAATTATGTTCATCTGTTTGTGTGTTAATTTACTTCTGCTTATATTCTCTTCATGTCTGCTGTCCTGTGCCAGTTTGTCATAATTTCCTTGTCCTGTCGTGTGTTCCAGCCCTTATCCCTACCAGCTGGCCCAGTCAAGTTTGTCGTATTTTTATTTAATTCATTCATTCATTCATTCATTCATTCATTCATTCATTCATTTTCTTGCCGGCTTAGTCCCTTTATTAATCTGGAGCCGCCACAGCGGAATGAACCATCAACTTATCCAGCAAGTTTTTACGCAACGAATGCCCTTCCAGCCGCAACCCATCTCTGGGTAACATCCACACATACACACACACACACACACTCATACACTACGGACAATTTAGCCAACCCAATTCACCTGTACCACATGTCTTTGGACTGTACCCGGAGAAAACTCACGCGAACGCAGGGAGAACATGCAAACTCCACACAGAAACGCCAACTGAGCCAAGGATCGAACCAGCAACCTTCTTGCTGTGACGCGAACGTGCTACCCACTGCATTGCCCCATTCATTAACATACTTTATTTATTTATTTATTATTTTTTAAATTAACCAGCATATTTATTCTGATCTGCTTTAATTTATGAAATTAATAAGTATTCTGGAGTTGCAATGTGATCCTGAATTTGCTGTATTTTAACGTCATGCTTCAATTATTGTAACATTGAAATACATTTTATGGTAAACAAACAAGTATGAATTTTTTGGTGGGTTTAAAAAAAAAAAATTTGTGAAGAAAAAAATGATATATTGGAGATTCTATTTACTTTATGTAATAGATGTCACCATCCTGCACTTTGTCTCCATTCCCTGTGTCCCTGTGTTTCCCCTCTACCTTTGTTCTTCCTCGTGTGTTCTTCTTTACTTAATTTTGATCACCTGTGACTTGTTCCAGTCTGTGTACTTAAGTTGTCACTTTGTTTGTGTTCCTCACTTGGTTTTTGAGTCATCTCTGGTGAATTTGCCTTTGATCTCCTGAGCTATGTCTAGTACGACTGTTTTATTTTCTTTGTTGCTATTTGTCTATTTGTTTTCTCCCTTTGTGGAGTTTTCTTTACATGTTTATTATACTATTAGAATATTTTGTATACCTCATTCTGAAAAGAACCTAAGCTGACTTTTTTATTATTATTTATTTTATTTATTTATTATTTATATATATATATATATATATATATATATATATATATATATATATATATATATATATATATATATATATATATATAAATTGTTGTTTTCTGGATTCCCTCTTGGAGTATTCGTTTGGGTCTATCACAACTGTCCCTGTGGTTCAGTGGTACACCCACCGTTCTCCTCACCAGGGACCTGGGTTCAAGACCTGTTCGTGACAAAAGAATAGCTGAATTTTTAATGTCACAAGATTCATAGAGTAAATTATTTTGGTCTTGTATATTAATATGCAGGGTTTTTGGTAACACAATACAACATGTAATACTAGACTGCAGCTCTGCAAAAGAAGTTTGGGCAGAGGAGAAATGGTTGTGCCTGGTTTCGCTCAAGTTTTTTTTTTTTTTTCTTCAACTTTTGTCAATTGCTAAAGTCATCGCATTGATGGATTTGCTCTTCAGTGTTTGCATTTTCAGCCGTGAATTTTAAACCACACTGAACTGAACTACAACTCTGAAACTGAACTGACAATTTTAATTTACTAGAACATCTATGTAAAGCTGTTTTCACACAATCTACACTGCAAAAAAAGCACTATAGAAATGAACATGAATTTAATTGAAAGTAGTGCGAGTTACGTGATAATAATACCTGTTTAAGTAATGAGTAACACATTACTTTTTAAAAATTAAGTAATAATACATGAGTTACTTTTAACAATATGTAACACTACTTATTATTTCAGTTAATTTACTTAAAAAAAAAAAAAAATAAATTAAAATAATTGTAGTCCCGTTAAATCCCGCACACAATGAGAGAATGCAGGAACAGACAGAAATGAAGACAGCAAAGCCTGGTTTCTGTGATGGAAATATTCTTTCAAGTAGAAAAGTAGCAAACACATTGCTTTAATCTGTATATACAGCACGTAGAGGGTAAGGAAGTTCTTCGAAGTTGACATTATCCTACATTCATTTTTTATTGTGCTTTTTTTAAAGGTAAATAAAGGTTATACAGTGTCTTGCTAATCGCAGAGCTTCTCTAATTAAAAAAAATAAAAATAAAAAATCCTGCAAATTCTGAAAGAGAAGTAAAAAAAAAGTAACTTAAAAGTAACGTAATGCATTACTTACAATAAAAAGTAACTAAGTACGGAAAGTTACCTTTTTGGGGAGTAACTCAATATTGTGATGCATTACTTTCTAAAGTAACTTTTTTCCAATGCTGTTAATATATTATATCTTAAATATTTACTTAAACTCATTCATTCATTTTATTTTATAACTTAGTCCCTTTATTAATCTGGGGGTTGCCACAACGGAATGAACCACCAACTTATTAAACTATTAATTCAAATTATTTCTGCATTTATAGATTTTACATTCAAAGTTAAAGTAAAAGTTGATTGATTGAGTGCAACTGGAGTTTTATTTTGTTAAGTTATACTGTATTTCAAGACCTTATTTTACCCCTACTTCTGCTTTTTTTTTTCTCATCAAAAAGCTTTTTCATCTTCACATTCAATAACTCTCACCTCTGAAATAAAGTGAAAACAGATATCTGGCAGCTACAGGTCACTTAGGAAAAGCATAAAATATTAAAGAACAGATAAAACACCCAGAGGAATCCACTACACTGGTCGTTTTTTGCCCCACATTTTACAAAACTGGGGCGCATTTGGCATTTTTGCACCATACTTTTAATTTATGCAGCTTTTATTCTTCTAAAAGCATTTGTCCCATTTTTAAAACCAAAAATGATTTCAAATCAATTCTCATAACGCCCTTTGCTTTTAATATTGCATCAAGGTTCCACAGTGTCTCTCTCTTCCTCTTTCTTCCTGCAAAGTGATGTGAGGAGGATCTAGAATATTGGCTTCAGCGTGACCTATAGTTCAAGACTCGGATCTCATCAGAATAAAATCAGTATTTTTAATCTCTTCTTTCTCCTGCAGCTTAAAGCACAGAAAGAAATCCCAAGATTCAATCTTAAAGTCATGTACACATAAATTCAGCCAGTAAAATAAAAGCACAGGTCTGAAATATATAGAGCAAACCGGCTGAAGCATCGTGAAAAGATTGATTTGTATGTAGATGATGAAGGCCATGTTAAATTGGGTAGTTGTCATGTTTTTTCCTGTAATCAGGAGAGAGACGGCCTCTCATTAAGACCTCAGAGAAGCTAGACCGACAGAATTTGGTTACAAATAAGAGGAAAACACAAAATTAGACGGAAAATAGCACATTGATTGAGAGAGGTGTGGAGAAGTGGGTCAAAACGATTCAGATAACTTAATCAGATCTTATGTGTGAACCTTTTTGCAGAACCAATGACTTTTCTGAGTAATTTGAATTATCTTTTAAAACAACCTGTGTAGGTTGAGGTCATTTTTAGTTGGGAATGCAATTACATTGACGTGCTCCACTATACAGGATATATAAACTGGCCACAACAGGCTACACTTATTCAACTGCTACAATCATAAAGTACAAAAAAAAATTTATAGTACAAGAACAAAACTAAGACAAAAAAAATATTATATATATATATATATATATATATATATATATATATATATATATATATATATATATATATATATAAACAAACCATTTTGATATACATTTTAATTTTTTTTCACTATTTTCATACAAGAAAGAATTGACCTTGAAAATGTGTAGACATCATGGCTTTTCATCTCCTCATCTCCTCCTTATTTGTCATAGTTATTCCAATATAGTTAAATAGTTACATTTCATAACATGCCATTTACTAGGATAAAAGCAGTTTAATAAAAAAAATAAAAAAAAACATTTTAAGGTAAAAATTTTTAGCCCCTTTTAAGCTATATTTTTTCGATAGTCTACAGAACAAACCATCATTGTACATTAACTTGCCTAATTACCCTAACCTGCCTAGTTAAACTAATTAATCAAGTTAAGCTTTTAAATGTTACTTTAAGCTGTACAGAAGTGTCTTGAAGAATATTATTTGTTGTCATAATGGCAAAGATAAAATAAATCGGTTATTAGAAATGAGTTATTTTTTCCAGAAGCACAGTAGGTAGTGCTGTTGCCTCACAGCAGAAAGGTCACTGTTTCGAGCCTCGGCTGGGTTAGTTGGTGTTTCTGTGTGGAGTTTGCATATATATATATATTCTCTCTGCATTCACGTGGGTTTCCTCCGGTTTCCCCCAATGTCCAAAGACATGTGGTACAGGTGAATTGGGTAGGCTAAATTGTCTGTGGTTAGTGAGTGTGTGTGGTTGTTTCCCAGAGATGGGTTGTGGCTGGAAGGGCATCTGCTGCATAAAAACATGCTGAATAAGTTGGTGGTTCATTTTGCTGTGGCAACCCTGGATTAATAACTAAGCCGAAAAGAAAATGAATGAATGAATGAATGAATGAATATCTCTTGTACATTGTTCTATTATCTGTGTCTTATTAGCCATAGTAGCTTCTAATAAAAAAAAAAATAAATAAAAAAACTTTTAGTCAGAATTTGCTAGAGGTATGAATAATTTTATGAATAAAATATTTTATTATTTATCTCAGAGTAGAGAGTATTTGGCCATACAGAGTTGCAGCTGTTCAGATAAAAAATAAATCAAGAGTCTTTAAGTAACATAAAAATTGCTTTTATATGGGACGGAGGATCCATTTTGCATCCTGGCGTTGGGGGTAGGAAGTTGAAAGCCTCACATGACAGAAAGGAAATCAATTATTATATATATATATATATATATATATATATATATATATATATATATATATATATATATATATATATATATATATATATATATATAATTTTTTTTTTTTTGGAAATATTTTATTTGGTAGTTTGCTTGCATATCATTGAGAAATTAAACATGAATAATATGAAAACTACTCAAAGGAAAATGCCAACTATGACCTTCGGGAAGTATAGTTGCTGGTGGGCTTAAATGTTGTTGGTACCAGACAGACTATTTTTTAAAAAATGCTGATCTGCTGAGATTTTCACACAGAGTTATCTCTGGGGTTGACAGACATCAGCCAAAAAAAGAAAATATTCAGTGAGTGGCAGATATGTAGGTTAAATAAGGCCATGTCCATGTTGACGGTTGTTTTTATCAACTCATTTTTTCCTCATATTTGTTTAAATAAAAATCTGTCTACACAAAAACGAAATGACAAGACAAAAATAAACATACCAATCTTAGGAAAAAAGCCGTGTTAGCCAATCAGAAACATACAATTAGGATAGCAGTGCATAATCTGAGGTCGAACAAAGGGAAAAAGCATGCACCCTTGACCACACTGTTACGGGATTTTGAAAATCTTTACTTCGGCTGGAGTTGGCAAGTTTCAGCTTCAGTGACCTGATACTGCAATTGTAAAAAGTTTTAAAAGTACCCATGCTCATTTGGCTAAGTGTTCAAAGAAGATTGGCTAAGCTAGTTTTTATTTTTTTTGCCATTCAATTTCTTTAAACTGTAGATGCAACAGTAACTTACAGAATCGCTTGTTACAAGTGAGATTTGCAGAAGAACATGTCTAACCTTGAAACAGATGTGCTACAACAGCAAAAGACTACAAAGACTACAATTTACATGTGCTTTAAAATGGTAAAAAAAAAAAAAAAAAAAAAGTAAAAAATCAAGAATCTAAGAGCTAAGTAAAGCAAATAGTACCAAAATTAGCATTTTCAGGAAATCTCACTACAAAAGTATTTAGACATGACAGAAATAAAGTCAAAAAGCTTGGTAATAAAGTAAAGTTCTATGTATGGTTTTGGCCATTCAGTTTCTTTAAACTATGATGTAACAGAGAGGCCACAGTAATTTAAATAATCACTTGTTACAGGTGAGATTTGTAGAAGAACATCTCTGAACACAAAACATGTATAACCTTGAAACAGATGTGCTACATCAGCAAAAAAAAAAGTACAAAGGCTACAATTGGCATGTGCCTAAAAATGGGGAAAACGGGTAAAAATCCAGAGCCGAAGAGCACAAGTACAGCAAATAGAAACAAAATGAGAATTTTTACTTCTCTAAGAAGTTTTGTAGACATCTGTCAGAAGCAAAGTCAAAAAGTTTAGTAATAATTGAAGTGAAGTTATATGTATGGTTTGATTATTCAATTTCTTTGAACTATGATGTAACAGAGAGACCACAGTAATGGGAATATTCAATTGTTACAGGTGAGATTTGCAGAACAACATTTCTAAGCACAAAACATGTCTAACCTTGAAACAGATGTGCTACAACAGCAAAAGACTACAAAAGCTACTTTTTACATGTGCTTAACAAATTGTAAAAAATAAATTAATAAATAAATGAAGAGCCCAATTAAAGCAAATAGTAACAGAATGAGCATTTTCAGGAAATCTCACTAAGGACCTTTGTAGATATCTGACAAAAATGAAGTCAAAAAGCTTGGTAATAAGTAAAGTGAAGTTATATTTATGGTTTGGCTATTCAATTTCTTTGAAATATATTGTAACAGAGAAGCCACAGTAATTGAAATAATCACTTGTTACAGGTGAGATTTGCCAAAGAACATCTCTAAACAAAAAACATGTCTAACCTTGAAACAGATGTGCTACAGCAGCAAAAGAGTACAATGGCTACAATTTACATGTGCTTAAAATGGTAAAAATCAAAATCAAAGACCCCAAGTAAAGCAAATAGTACCAAAATGAGCATTGTCAGGAAATCTCTCTAAGGACTTTTGTAGACGTTTGACAGAAAGTCAAAAAGCTTAGTAATAAATGAAGTGAAGTGAATGGTCTGGCCATATCATTTGTTTTAGAATAGAGTTTTAAAACTGTACTTTTAAATGGTCCGACACATTATTTATCTGAACTTGTGACTGTTATTATATCTGCTAGATGTTTAAGGTTATCAAGTCAGAAATTGCTAAAAGTTTCCAGATTAAAGTAAAATGGGAGACCGGGCCTTTTTTACTGTGGGCCCCAAATTGTGAAACGGTCTACCTCTCTCTAAAGAAAAGCTTTTTCAATACCTGAGTTATCTGAGCTTGCTGTTTTCTGTTACATGTTTTATGCATTTACATGTATGTTGCTTTATTTTTTTGATCCTATCTAATAATTTCCAACCTTGAAACAGATGAGCTAAAGCAGCAAAAGAGTACAAAGGCTACAATATGCATGCACTCAGAAAACAAATAAACAAAAAAAAAAAAAAAACCCTGCAAAACATTGCATGATCTGAGGATTCTAAATGCCTACTGCCGCATATGGAAGATACTGTATAGTTTAGTGGTTCTCGACCAGATCCTGAAGGATCACCAGAGCTGCATTTTTGCATTTTTGTCTGTCAAACCCATTTCAGGTTTGAAGTCTCTTCTGTTGGTGATGATCTGAGTCAGGTGTGTTTGGTGAAGAAGACACCGAAAACATGCAGTGCTGGTAGTTTTCCAGGAACGTGGTTGAGAACCATTGGTATAGTCAAAAACAAAAGTTTGCATATTTGGATGTGTTTAAAGAAATGGAGGAAAAAAGGAATCTGCAGTAACTGGATGTTGCTCTGATGGCAGTATGAACTAGTTGAAAAGAATGAATATTGCTCTGATGATGATCCCTGGTAAGTGACAGAATGTTCCTTGTAAGCTGTCAAGACTTGTTTCATCCACCAAATAAAGAATCATATCAGCATCTATCAGTTACAGTTTTATCCTCTTATACAATTCCCATTCTGCTTGTTGGATTAGCCAACAGTTAGTTGTGATGGTTATGAATCAGGCCCAGAGGGAGTATTACAGAAATCACTCAACATCTGGAGGAAAGGCAGCGACAGAGGGATGAGCAAAGGTTAAGTCATGAGGCTTAAACTGACACAAGAGCTTGACGTAACTCCTTACTAAGAGATGAAGCGTTTTCAGCAGCCAATGTTTCACCCTGTAATCTCTAGTATCCATCATCAGTCTATTTCCTAGCAAATTTCCATCTGAGTAATCATTCGGCTTCTGATGCTTCACAGGAAACTTATCTGCAGTTAATTTGAACTGAATGAACTTCATCTGAACTCAGCTCTATTACACTTGCTTTAATCGATCTGAACGTGAACTCCAGAAGACTCTGGATCATTTGCCTGCTACAAATATCTTCATCTCATCACACAGATTTCAAATAAGGTCTGATAATCCTCCTAAACTGATGTCCTCTTTTATCTGAATAGATATAGAAATTAGTCATCACATTGATATGGAATAAACTTGTATGTTTTAGTGTTAACATTGTCAATCAATTTCCTCTGAGCCTTGTCCCCTGTACAATACAGAATGCATTCAGCTTGCTACTTTGACGATCGCTAGCAGTGTGACTCTGAAGTGTCGTACTGTATGCTTGCAAGTTTTCTCACCCCAAGGCAGACAAAACGTTCTGCACAGTCAATGGCACTTGCGGTAACACCCAAAAGACAGAGGAAGATGCTTTTCTTTTGCTGAAGGGAGTGATCCAGGTCAATCAGAGCTTTTGAAAACACTATTGGTTGGCTTTAGGGAAGGGGGTTGGTGGGGGTATTGGTTGCTCGGTCAGTCATTTTATGCATATTTATAATAAAACAGCCTATATAACATCGCTGCCTCCTTTCCTTTTCATTGAAAATACGAAACGTATCCTCTGCTTTGCTGAATGTCAGTTTTAATAATCAATAATAGCCATTATGAAAGTATAACGCACAATAAGTTTATACATTATAGGAAATAAAGGCAAGCGACCAGTCAATATACAGAATGTACGTGGTTATATTAATTAACTTATTTTTGCGCTCAGCCAAAACGCGTTACATGTGAACAAGTAATCGATTCAAAATACCAAAGTCGGGGAATATGTCGTTAGATATAGACAACAAGATTAATGAAATATCAAGTTTAACAAATATAGTGAGATTAGATCCAGCGGGAGATGCTTGATGAGCACTCCGACCAGCTCAGCTTTCATCTGGGTAGAAATGCTGCAGCGCTTGCCCAAGAGTGTGTGTGTGGTCACGTGATGTGCGTTTTCAGCGTTTTATTGTGGACGGAGAGCAGTTTAGAAATGCTGGGTAAAACTCTAGTGTGGACGCGGATCGTTCTCATTCTACAACAACGTTTTAATACTAAAACGCACTAGTGTAAATGGGGCCTAAGTGCAAGTAAACTTTAAAATGTTTGGTAGCCAAAACAAGATTTAGTTTTTCATAGTAGAATATTGCCGGTTAAATCCATTGGAAAAATAAACAAAACTGTGTAATATCTTTCTGAAGAAACAAGGTGTCAACTCCATAAGCAAATGGCTTCTCAACATTAGAGTACATGGAAGTAATTAACACAACAGTAAAGACTAGGCATTTTCAAAGGCTGACTTGTGTTGTTCAAACCATTTAGAATGGAGGTGTCAAGCTCAGTTCCTGGCGGGCCACAGTCCTGCAGAGTTTAGTTTTAACCTTGCTCTAACAATGTGGCCCTGCAGGAACTGAGTTAGACACCTCTGATTAAGAGTCTCTTTGGACTTAAAGTGGTCAAAGGGACAACCACACTTGCAAAGTTCCAACAAAATCCTCAAAAATAACTCCTGACAGTGTGTCCTTGCTGCGGCCTGTAGCACAATGGCGTGCTGGATCAGGTCCGATATGTAGTGGACGTGCATATCTAAATGGTTGGTGCTAGAAAAAAAAATTAAAATCTGTATTAATTATTAAATTACCCATTACATTGTGTATTAATAATATCTAAGCCTACTCCAACCCTTACAGTAGCATGTGCGTTACAACTTCCACTATGTAATGGACCTGATCCAGTATGTCATCTTGCTACAGATTGCATGAGGACATGTTGACTGATACATAGAGTAATCCAATACAGAGTCCAGATTACTTGTAATCCTTTACCAAGCACTGTGGCTCATAAACGGACATTTATTTAAAGTTCTAGGTTTATTAAAGTGGGCATGTGTAGGTAAAGCTTCAATCTCGAGTGTTATGTGTTGTATGAAACGTGTGATCCAAGTACTTTGAAAGACATTCTGTTCTCTGAATGTGTTTATTAGTGGTGTAGTATGATAATGACAAAGCTCTGAAAATCTCACCTGTGCTGATTCTCTAACACCTTTATTCACAAGGTCTTTGTACAAACAGTCATATACATGTACACACACACACACACACACACACACACACTTGTAATTCAATCAACACTTCCCACTAAACCCCGTCATAGCCTTTTAGTCTGGACTCCCCTGATAGCATTTTATTGTGGATCATGGCAATACAGTAATGGTCATATTTATATTTGCATTTACTTTGTTTCTCCAATGAACACTGGCATTATTGCGGAGCAAATTACAGATTGTACTCTATTAGAAATAGTAGTCAATAGTAATCAACAGTTGCCAAACTAGTGAAACAAATGACCAACTACAAAATAGTTTCAGAAAATAAATGCTGTATCTATTTACAAATCACCATGCCCACAAAGGACACATCATATGACACTAAAAACAGATTAAATGCGGCTTAAAATGGAACGAAAAAAATAAAACGTCTGAGATAAACATATTTCATTGCCTTTAAAGCAGTGGTCACCAAACTTGTTCCTGGAGGGTCGGTGTCCTGCAGATTTTAGCTCCAACCCTAATCAAACACACCTGAACAAGATAATCAAGGTCTTACTAGGTATACTTGATACATCCAGGCAGGTGTGTTGAGGCAAGATGGAGCTAAACCCTGCAGGGACATCGGCCCTCCAGGACCAGGATTGGTGATCCCTGCTTTAAAGGTTCACGAAACCCTCAAGTACTTTTTTTTTTCTTGAGATTTTAACAGATTTGTGTGTATGTTGGCCATCAGTTAAGATAATGTTAGCACCTGTTAGCTTTAATTGTGGGAAAAACTGGATAATTTTGAGCTTTTGTCAGCTAATTTCAGGTTTAAAATGATTTTTGGGGCTGGATCAAAATCCTTGGTTTGCTGTCAGGGCCGGTACAGGTTTTCTCAAGCAGGATTGGTAAATAAGGGCAGAATTGTATTTTTCAATGCACTAATCCATTAAGTAAGATGAGAAATGGTTTTAATCCAAACACTGAGAGGACATTAGCTTTGTAAGATTAGTTCCATGCAGGCAATGATCCGGTGCAGTGTTCAGGTCATTCCCTTTATAGCAGAAATGAAATAATGGAGCACTTAGATAATAGAAGAGCAGCATGTTTATTTCAGATATTCGGTTCATTCAGTGATTGTTTTCAAAACACTATACAACAAGCCTTAATTAGTTAATGTATTGGGTATAATGAACTATGAACAATACTTTAACGACATTTAATAATCTAGGCTAACGTTAATTTCTTTGCGCACAAACACATTTTAATAAATCACAATCTTGAGTGCGTTATTAATAATTCAACTGGCTCACAATGTTTTGAAATGCCCTTTAAATCTTCATACAGTAAGGTGTGTTTGACATTGAACGTTCTCATAATGTTGAAAGAAAAGGTTCTGTGTTTCTGTGTTCTGTATTTGTTGACAGAAAATTACCTTCTGATTAGAATTTGATGAATGCTAATGTCGATACTTTTAGAATATTAGAATAAACATTCAGGAAGAGCTATATTGAGATAAAAGCAAGGTTATAAGGATATTGTTCTAACTTTTATGTTTTCCTTTTACTTTAAATAACTTTATAATAACTAGAAAACATGGTCATTATAACATCTTTATATTGCTGTTAGCTATGTAGTAGGGGTGAGAGCAGGGTAAATTGTCATACTTTCTATACTACCTAACTTTTATTGAGCACCATACATCACAATGTAGTAAATCACACACACCAAAGTAAAGAAGGAAGTCTCGGGCACATATTTTGTATTTATTCTATTTTCATACCTTATCTCATTATGGAGTTGTAGACTGTTGAATGGAGAATGTGCACTTGTGACAATTTGCCCCCATCGGCAGGTAAGTTGTCACTTTACATTTGAAAATAAAAACCCGTTACTTAATTGTAATTATTGATTTCAATTCGAAACAAAACTTGAAATTATCTCAGGGCTCTCTACTGGGACAACATGTCAAACCTGCTATTAACGCCAAGCATATCATAGCATCAACACTTAGTTAGTTAGTTAGTTAGTTAGTTAGTTAGTTCATTTATATACCACAACATTGCCCAAAGTGCAGAACACAATCAATACTAAACAAAGTAAAACCTACATCACATACATAACAATTAAAACATAAGGCAAACCCCTCAACGTTAAAAAGGCTCATATGCTAGAGAACAAAGATGAGTTTCAAACGCTTTTTAAAAACAGATTGAGTTGGAGCATGTCTGATGTGGGGTGGAAGCCCATTCCAGAGTTTTGGGGCGATAACAGCAAAAGCCCGATCCCCACTTGAAAACACTTTAAATAAGCATTAGGACCATTTGATCATTAGATTTAAATTAGTTTAAACTGATTTTTTCCTTTCTTTCTTTCTTTCTTTCTTTCTTATTAAAAATTAAATATACTTTTGGCCAAATAGTTACAATTTATACTTGGAGATATAGTTTTGAGGATGTTTTAACATTGTAAATGCAAATAAATACAATTTTAAATTGTAACTAACATTATAGACTGTTAATAAAATATAAAATATTTGTTAAGGCGGCAACCAGTGCCGGAGTGGGACTTCGTTTTAGCCCTGGAGTTTCAAGCCTTAGACCGGCCCATAAGTTCACGACTCAATATATTAAAATAACGTCATTTCCAATTGAGTTTCCAATGACACTATTACGTCTTTTTCAAGGAAACAGCTGCTTTAGAACTTCAAATGTTTTTCATAAATATGAGAACATTCAAGGGTAGCTAAATCTCCAACACTATTAAAGTCAAAGGGCCTGCTCACACTATGCTATCCGTACCGTGCCCAGCCCCAATTCCCGGATCGTTTGAGAAGTCCTCTGAATCGGGCTCAGAGGTAATCCTAAGCGCGGTTTACTTCGGCTTTTTCACTTTGGGACGCAGACTTTTAGGGACTGTTTGACATGGATTTATTATTCATTCTTACTGTTCAATGAACGCAAACTGCCATAGTTTATTAAAGACGCAAACCCCTCACTGCAGGACAGCTGCGCATCTTCAGCAAACCTCCTAATTCCTGCAGCACAAGGGCTTTATGACTGTTTATGTCCGTCAAAAGTGGTGGATCTGTTTGGCGAAATATCTGACTGCGTGTCATCGCATCCCTAAGGACTAAATCGATATAACTAGAGAAATCTCCACTGTGCTGAGCGAGAGTGCTTCCTGAACAGTGCATCATCTGACGAAAGCATGCCCAGGCCCGATTGTAATGTGAGTGCGGGCCGTCGGGGGAGACGGGAGGGGGGACAAGCGTGCTTTGGCCCAGTTCGAAGCAACTGTACATAGTGTGAGTACGCCCAAAGTAATGTCACTCACTCAGTTGAGTGCATTGTGTCTGACATTGCATTGCTGAGTGATGCAATCTCAGCTTGTATCATAAAGGCTGCATCCAGATACTATTGAGTGTGTGGGCAACAACACACTTACAGTACTTACCATTTGATGTATTTGTACTTGCAGTACACTAAGTATAGTTTTCAGCTCCTGGTTCATGATACTTTATTCCTGTGCTTTAAACAGCTAAACCAAATGCAAATATCTCATGTCAGACATGTCCAATGACTTTGTAAAACGCAAATGTATGGCTTAGTTCACAAGAACAATAAAATAATCAGAGATTCAGTTCCCCGTTTGTCCTCTCTACTTGAACTCAGTCTATATACAGTCTCAGATCAACCCAACAGCAAGTACAATCCTCCCCCGACCTTATAAACCTCTTGTAGCATCTTAAAGAATTTACAAGAGCCATTTGGCTTCTAATTACCACAAACAAGCAGATCGAAATATCTCGTCCTTTCGGTTCATAGCCTGCGTGAGAAAAGAGTCCTCCAGCCAGCATTGACGAAGCTCTGAAGTGACGGCCCTGGGGGAGGTTTTATTTCTGCCATGTGGAAAGCAATAGTAGACCCTGCCGCTCTGTTTCTCTCTCTCTCTCTCTTTTAGCTCTCTCTGTTCTTATCTGCATCTATCTGTGGCTGGTGTATGTGTTTGTATGGTGTGATGGTATTCTCTGTCTCAACATGTCCGCTGTCAGGCTCTGGAGAGGGTGTAAAGCTATATGGAGCCAAAACAAACACACCACTCCAACATGTTTTACATTTTTGAGATCTTTAAAAAAAGAATGGGAAGAAAAGAAGAATTATATCTTGATTGCATGTTGGTAGAGCTCTTTTATTTTGTTTGTTTGTTTTTGTTTTTCAGACGTAATGATTACATACGCAGACCTGAAAGAATTTAGCACATTCTTAAATGGCTATTGTTTTCATACACACACCAAAGTAAAATTAAGGTAAAAAAAAGTAAGTACATATGTATGCCAAAATACTATTTACTGTATAATAAATCATTTTACATCTTCCAATAAACCATTCAAATTTTAATATATCTTCCAATAAATTATTTTAAGGTGTTGTATAAACAGTAATAGAATAGAATAGAATAGAATAGAATAGAATAGAATAGAATAGAATAGAATAGAATAGAATAGA
This sequence comes from Danio rerio, assembly GCF_052040795.2. NCBI lineage: Eukaryota > Metazoa > Chordata > Actinopteri > Cypriniformes > Danionidae > Danio > Danio rerio. Next base: position 6,233,941 of record NC_141029.1, on the reverse strand, counting down.
ATAGAACAGAACAGGTGATGCTCTGATTTTATGACAGGTCACCAATTCTAGCCTTTTTGAATCAAAAACTATTCGTAATAAAGTTTTCTCCTCGTAAGAACTTTGGTCAGCTTACTTATTTTATGTATTAGAGTCATCTGATACATTGGCGAGCCACCCTAGAATGGTTAAGCCAAATACAGCAAAATCTAACATCTTGAATAGAATGGAATGGAATAGAATAGAATAGAATAGTGATTCCTCCTGGTTTTATGAGTCTCAGGTCATGTAAAATACTATAATTGTTATTTTTTTAGTACATTTCCATCAAACTTCCCAATGAATAGAAAATGATAGAATAAAATAGAACAGATGTGAGATCATGAGATTGAGATTTTTTAATTTATGCACAAACTATAATAGAAACAGATAACTTCAATTTACTTCAAATGCTGCTCAATGAGTAGAATAGAATAGAATAGAATAGAATAGAATAGAATAGAATAGAATAGAATAGAATAGAATAGAATAGAATGGATCAGTGGATCCTCCTGGTTTTATGAGACTTATGTCATTTGAAATGCTGTAATTGTTATTTCTTTTGGTTTCCATGAACCACATCCTAATGAATATAATATAATAGAATAGAATTAGATTTTTGTTTCACAAAATACAGAACATAAGAGAATACATGCATTTTCACCATCTCCTGCATTTGTTTCAAATATTGTTCATGAATAGAATAGAATAGAATAGAATAGAATAGAATAGAATAGAATAGAATAGAATAGAATAGAATAGAATAGTGGATGATCCTGGTTCTATGAGACTCAGGTCATATAAAATATTATAATTGTTATTTTTATTACATTTCATTTTATTCTCATTTTATTCTTTGTGATATTCATTTTTTATATGAATAGAATAGAACATAACATAATAAAATTGAATAGAATCGAACAACACAGTGAATCCTCCTGGTTTTATGAAACTTGGGTCATGTAAGATACTATGTTATTTTTTTATTACATTTACATCAACCACTTCTTAATACCACTTCTTAATTCTTTTCACCAGATTGAATTAAATTGAATTGAATAGAAGAGTGGATCCTCCTGGTATTATTTAGGTAATAATACCATTATTATTTAGGTAAGATTTAGGTAATGTAAAATATTATAATTGTTATTTTGTTTAGTACATTTTCATCAGCCACTTCTCAATGAATAAAATAGAATTATATTTTTGTTTCACAAATCTAACATAATAAAATATATACTTGCATTTTCACCAAGTCTTGCACTTTTTATAAAATATTGTTTATGAATAGTATAGAATAAAAATAGAATAGAATAGAACATAACATAACATAACAGAATACAATAGACTATATGTTTTATGTAATGATTTTACTTTTTTGATCGATTAGCACATTGTCCTAAAAAAACAATAAGATAAATGTGTGCTTTAATGGGGTGTATTTGCACAAATTTAGATTGCAAATTGAGGAGATTTGTGTAGAATTACACGATTAACCAAAGCAGTTGAAGGTTAAAGCTGACATTGATGCCCTAAACCATGAAATGGGCATTTGAGCTGTGTGTTTGCTACTATGGAGGTGTCTTTAAGGAGCACCCATGTGGGACAGGCTTAATTTAGCTCTCACTGAAGAGGATTCTGACACAGATTGTGTGTGACAGCTGTTTCCTCCCACTCATACACAAACATGCTTTCAGACTTTCTCTTTCATTTCGCTCACATGCACACACAGCCCCTTCAGAGATTAAAAATAATAAATATATAAATAAAAATGCATTGCTCTGGGAAATAGAATTACCATTTAAAACTAAAACTAAATAAATAAATGCATTTGAATTGGTAGAAGAAAAGTCAAAGGTAAAACACTTTAAGGCATGGATAAGAAGCGCAGATGCTGATAATTAGAATGTGACATCAGAGCCAATTAATCTCATTGACTCGCTGTAAATGGATTATGCTAAAACTGTTTGCATACTTTAATGCTTCTCCATGCCTATTGTGTTTTGCATTTTCTGAATTGGCATATGCAAAGCATTTTCACAAAAAAAGGCAAGATACTGCCATAGAATAATGCAGCAAGAAAGCTTTTCTTCTTTAGTATTATATCATTTTCAGGTAGAAATATCAAAGCATTCCTCCCACCTATAGAACTATAGGACTAGCCAGGTATTGGCAATACTCTCCTAACAAAATTCTGGACACAAACCCCTCTTAAAAAAAAAAATATATATATATATATAAATATATTTTATATACATATATATGTATGTGTGTATATATATATATATATATATATATATATATATATATATATATATATATATATATATATATATATATATATATATATATATATATATATATATATATATATATATATATATATATTTATATATATATATATATATATATATATATATATATATATATATTTATATATTTATATATATATATATATATATATATATTTATATATTTATATATATATATATATATTTATATATTTATATATATATATATATATATATATATATATATATATATATATATATATATATATATATATATATATATATATATATATATATATATACATATATATATATATATATATATATACATATATATATATATATACATATATATATATATATATACATATATATATATATATATACATATATATATATATACATATATATATATATATATATATATATATATATATATATATATATATATATATATATATATATATATATATATATACATAGCAATATAAATAAATAAATAAATAAAGAATTAATAAACCGGCTTCCTCAAACGGTTTGAGTTGCCTTAACTTATTGGGTTATACAGTACTCAGTTTGGTTTGAGTTCACCTCATTTATTGGGTTTTACTGTGCTCAAATTGATTCGTTTACTCACATGGATTAAGTTACAGTACTCATAAGGATTAGATTTTTAACTTAAATGGTTTGTTGCAACCTGTTTACTCAAATAGTTTGAGTTACCTTAACTTTTTGGGTTTTACAGTGCAGTATTAGGGGTGGTAAAATGTATATTTAAGTTATCTATTATTGAATTATGTATATTATTTTAGATACAGATCAGAGGAAACTATTTCTTAACTTTTAAAAGGACAGACCCTCCCATACATCTTGTTTTGATGTCCTTCAGGGGGGATCAAGTGTTAATTAGGTGGGTCAGACCACCCTAAAACACCCTGTAATTCGCACTCTGATATTAAATAGTTTACTTTATGATTAGGCAGCTTCCATCCATTTTCCAGTGGTTTAGACAGCATATATCAGAACAACATGTTCAGTCATAGATTACAATGCAATCCTGGTGTTCACATTCAAGTATCTCAAACCCTGACATAATTGAAAACGCTTTACTCCCTTTCCTTGATGTTGCCATTCATGTGCTTTCAACCCATAAATACATAACTTTCAGTCATAACTTGAATGTGCTAATTGCTCTGTGTTTCTTACTTAGCTAAACATGAGTCAAGACAATAACCATCAAAGTTGTCTCGAGGCATTCCCATTTGACTAATCTGTTTCCGACATCTGTTTCCTTTCTTCACCTGTGTTGATATTTACTGTTTTGTTTTCATTTTTTAAAGACTATTGCTGTGAAAGGACTGCGAAAGATATGTGTTTCTTCAACTCTCTCATAATCAAGGAGTTTTGCCTTCCCAAGAGTCCCAAAAACTCATCAGAAACACTTGATCGCTTACAACGCTTCACAGTCTCCATGGTGGATGCCGACGTCTTCCCCAGACATCAGTTCTTTTCTCCTATAGTACATAAATAAATCAGCCAATGAATTAGAAAAGCCTCTGTCAACTCCAATTGTCTCTGGGACACCTGAGCATCTGTTTCAATTCACACCTCAGCGCTGTCAAGAAGCACTTCAGGGGCCGAGAGGATCTCAAGCCTTTTGTGCTGCTGTGGGAGGTCGACTAAATGCTTATTTTCTTTGGAAGAGTTAAAGCAAAGGAAGAGTGATGGTGGGCTAAAGCAGCTGTTTTCAATGGGTTTTCTTTTGAAGCTCATGGGACCTATTTGCGACCTCGAATTAGTTTTAAGCAAGTTGTTAAAGTAATGATCAAATAAAGCACTGTGATACTCAGGCACCTACAATAGCTGTCATATTGTGAGCACTACATCAGTTCAGTTAGTGTGTGTGTGCTATATATTATAATGTTATAATATAAGTAAACGTTTTCAGGTGGAGACAAGAATGATCGATCAACTTTTATGTTTTGATGTACTTCAAATATTGACTACAGTGTATGTGTACATATGTGTGTTGAGATGATTCGCGCCAGGGGCGGACTGGGACAAAAATTCTGCCCTGGCACTGTTGCCACACCAGCCCACATTACCACACCGACACAGCCCCACCCACGGACATGCACATTCACTATTTATTTTGGCATTTTTATTATTTCTATTTATTATGACATTCTTGCCAGATTTTGATTATGTCCGGGTAACCTTGGATTGGGTCGGCCCATCTTGAAACCAGAAGGCAATTGGCCGATTGGGCCAAATGCTTAACATTTATTATTATTATTTTTATTATCATAATCATAATATCACATCTAGCAAGAGATAAAAGCTGTCTGCACTTAAAAACAATACATATTAAAAAAAAAAAACTGACCAGCCCACATTTAAAAATTGGTCCGGCCCTTCTGGCATTTGCCAGAATTGCCAGATGGACAGTCCGCCCCTGATTCGCGCTTTATGACATCGGTTGTTATACTGCTGAAAGTAGCTAGGGGTACACTGTGGTTATAAAGAGATGGACATGGTTAGCAGCAATAATCAGGTAGGCTGTAGTGTTGGCATGATGCTCAAGTGGTAATAATGAGCCCAAAGTGTGCTAAGAAAATATCCCCCACACTATTACACCAACACCAGACACACTAAATTGATGATACAAGACAGGATGGATCAATGCTTTCATGTTGATGATGCATAATTCTGACCCTGTCATCCGAGTGTCGCAGCAGAAATTGAGACTCATCAGAGCAGGCAATGTTTTTCCAATCTTCTATTGTGCGATTTTGGTGCGAATTGTAGCCTCAGTTTCCTGTTCTTAGCTGACAGGAGTGGCACCCGGTGTAGTCTTCTGCTGCTGTAGCCCATCCGCCTCAAGGTTCAATGTGTTGTGCGTTCAGAGATGCTCTTCTGCACACCTCAGTTGTAATGAGTGGTTATTTTAGCTACTGTTTAGTTACTGTGTCTGGCGATTCTCTTCTGACCATCTTCTGACCTCCACAAGGCATTTGCGCCCACAGACCTGCTGCTCACTGGATATTTTCTCTTTTTCTGACCATTCTCTGTAAACCCTAGATTGTTGTGCATAACAATTCCCAGTGGATCAGCAGTTTCTGAACTGCAGCAGATCGTCTTGACCATATCTACATGCCTAAATGCATTGTGTTGCTGCCATGTGACTGGCTGATTAGAAATTTCCACTAACGAGCAGTTGGACAGACATACCTAATAAAGTGGCCAGCAAGTATAAATATATATATATATATATATATATATATATATATATATATATATATATATATATATATATATATATATAATTTTTTTATCCATTTCTCAATGAATATAGGAAATATATTTTGTCAAAACTGATTTATTAAAAATATATAATAATTAAAATAATTGTTGTCACTGAATATCATTATACATTGCTATTGCAATTAATATCCAATATGTACTGCAATATTGTTGACAGTTGTGCACAGCTCTACCCAAAGGAGGTTTATTTTTGTTGTAAATAAGAATGGTGCATTTATTATTTGCACAATGCTGTGAATAAATTAGAATTGCAAAGAGCATATGGGGTGATGCAGTGGCGCAGTAGGTAGTGCTGTCGCCTCACAGCAAGAAGGTCGCTGGGTTGCTGGTTCGAACCTCGGCTCAGTTGGCGTTTCTGTGTGGAGTTTGCATGTTCTCCCTGCCTTTGCACGGGTTTCCTGCGGGTGCTCCGGTTTCCCCCAGTCCAGAGTCATGCGGTACAGGTGAATTGGGTATGCTAAATTGTCCGTAGTGTATGAGTGTGTGTGTCTGAATGTGTGTGTGGATGTTTCCCAGAGACGGGTTGCAGCTGGAAGGGCATCCGCTGCATAAAAACTTGCTGGATAAGTTGGCGGTTCATTCCACTGTGGCAACCCGGGATTAATAATGGGACAAAGCTGACAAGAAAATGAATGAATGAAGAGCATATGCAGTAAACATGTGAAACATACATATTCAGTGTCTGTTTACTCAGATACTCAGATACCTCACTAAACGCAGTAATGTCTAACTTTACTGTAGTTTTCAAATGGCTGTGAAATAGTAGTGAGGTTTTAAGCATTTTCAGAAAGTGTCACCAAATTTTTGCATTGGAAAACATTGACAGAGTAAACTGTCATTATGAAAACACGGCGAAGCCATTTGACTATCTTGTTGTCTTGGTGCCAGGACTTTTCATCTTGATGACACTGACACTTTAATTGATATCAATACTTGCTTTTCAGGTATGAGCTCTCCATTTTGAGCAAGTGACACACTTTTGCAGGTTATCAACTAGGTTTTGCAGTTTGTACTAATTGTTTTGAGAAATGCATCAACTGTTGTGCAAATGTAAGTAGTGTTGTGGGAAATGCACCAAAGCCACTGAAAAAACAAACAAACAAACAAAAAAAAAAAACATGTATTTTGGTCTGATGGGAAACATGCTCATAATCAAACTGTGGAAAGGCTGACCCCAAAGTATGTAAAGAAGTCAGTAAAGATGATGGTGGAATATCATTTTTGAAGATGTTTTCTGCAGCAGCAGGAGCTTTGCTTCTTATAAAGCTCCCTGGCAGAGTCAGGCAGAGTGGATGTAAATATTTATCAGAAACTCCTTCAGCAACATTTGGTTTGTTCGCTGCATTCATCCCTCGACCAGCCAGCAATATTCAAGCAGGACAATGAGCCCAGTCACACGGCAAAATAGATCAAGCAGTTTCTCGAAGCAGAAAACACTGAAATGATGAAACGCCAACCTAGATCCTGATTCAAAAATGACTGACTTGTGGCTAAGAAACACACTAGAGTCAGTGAACTGCACTCAAAAAACAATGTTTGCTGTTTGTTCAAACAACATTTTTAAAATAAGCTGAAACAACTCAATTCTTGTGTTTGTTTTATGTTCAATCCACTTAAATTTTATTCATTCATTCATTTTCTTTACAGCTCAGTCCCTTAATTAATCTGGGGTTACCACAGTGGAATGAGCCGCCAACTTATCCAGCATATGTTTTACGCAGCGGATGCCCTTCTAGCTGCAACCCATCTCTGGGAAACATCCATTTAAACTCATACACTACAGACAATTTAGCCTACCCAATTCACCTGTACCGCATATCTTTGGACTGGAGCACCTGGAGGAAATCCACAGAGAAAACCCACACAAATGCCGGGAGAACATGCAAACCCCACACAGAAACGCCAACTTACCCAGCCGAGGCTCGAACCAGTGACCTTCTTGCTGTGAGGTTGCAGCATTACCTACTGCGTCACTGCAGGCAACCATTTTTGATTTGGTTGCCATATATAAACAGATTTAATCAGTACAGAAAAGTGGTGTGACCTGTTCACTTATTTACTACTGTCCAGTGTGTTTGTTGAGTGACAATCTTTTAGCAGGTAATATGGAAAAATAGGTCGATCGAGTGTTGTTATGGTTGTGTTTAATAAAACACTGTAACCTTTCAATTTCAGCAGCATATATACAAAAAGGGCACACCTTAAAATAGTTGTGTATGTAAACCCAAGCCATGCAACATGCTTACTGAAATGAATTCTGAACAGCACAGAAGTGAGCGAATTTGTCATAAGAAAATCATGTAACCTAACCTGCTTCTAGTCCTTTTTAAGGTCTTTGATTTTTGGGTGTGGGTGCATAGTTTGTTTATTGATAGATTTTAATCCGCTGTGAAATAATTGTTCTAAGCACACACTCACGCACATGCATACAATAAAACACAGACACACACATGCACGCACACAGATGGATGGATCAATGCTTTCATGCTGCTGATGCATAATTCTGACCCTGTCATCCGAGTGTCGCAGCAGAAATTGAGACTCATCAGAGCAGGCAATGTTTTTCCAATCTTCTATTGTCCGATTTTGGTGCGAATTGTAGCCTCAGTTTCCTGTTCTTAGCTGACAGGAGTGGCACCCGGTGTAGTCTTCTGCTGCTGTAGCCCATCCACTTCAAGGTTTAATGTGTTGTGTGTTTAGAGAGTGTTTTATTGTCACGCACATGCATACAATAAAACACACAGACACACACATGCACACACACAGATCCTTAGTGGTTTCGTTAGTTTAATTTGTAGTAAATGTGAATTTAGTAGGTGAATGTTAACTTTGTCCTTTAATAATTGTTGAACAGATAGATAGATAGATAGATAGATAGATAGATAGATAGATAGATAGATAGATAGAAAAGGCGACGCAGTGGCGCATTAGGTATTGCTGTCGCCTCACAGCAAGAAGGTCGCTGGTTTAAACCTTGGCTCAGTTGGCGTTTCTGTGTGGAGTTTGCATGTTCTCCCTGCGTTCACGTGGGTCACCGACAATCCAAAGATTTGCGGTAAAGATGTATTGGGTAGGCTAAATTGTCCGTAGTGTATCTATGTATGTGTGTTTGTGTGTGTGGATATTTTACAGAGATGGGTTGTGGCTGGAAGGGCATCCGCTGCATAAAAAAGTGCTGGATAAGTTGGTGGTTCATTCTGCTGTGTCGACCCCGGATTAATAAAGAGACTCAACCGACAAGAAAATTAATGAATAGATAGATAGATAGATAGATAGATAGATAGATAGATAGATAGAGATAGATAGATAGATAGATAGATAGATAGATAGATAGATAGATAGATAGATAGATAGATAGATAGAAATAATTCATAGAGGTGCAATGTGGATGCTGTTAGTTCATGTTCACTCTTCATGTTAGATAAACAATATACAACCAGATGCCATATCCTGTCAGAAAATGTCAGCATTACGGGTTTCCAGAGCCAGTCATGAGAACCAACACACAAGCCCAAGAAACAATATTCAAGACTGAATTAACAGACTCTTATCAATTGACTGAGAAAGCTAGAAAATAGCAAAAGCAGAAGACTTTTGTAATTATATATTTATTACACCACCAAACTATAGTAGTAGTAGTAATAATAATAATAATAATAATAATAATAACAATAATGATAATAATAAATGTTTCCCAGTTCTGCGTTGTGGCTGGAAGGGCATTTGACGCGTAAAAAACATGCTGGAATAGTTGGTGGTTTATTCCACTGTCATTCGACCCCAGGCACCTTAGTGAAAATAAGAATTTGAATAATTAATATTAATGAATATTACACCTGCTCAATAAAAATGAGATAATTCACTACATTATAAATCTGACATACCTTGATCAGAAATCCAAAAAGGGGAGAATAAACAGTGACAGTGCAATACTTATTTTTTTATTCCAGATGCACCACCGTAACAGCGCCATTGTGGTCCAGTGGTCAGGTCAGCATGTTGTGTTATGACGCTGCCAATCCGTCTTAAAACCTCAACTGAATATTATTATTTTTTTTGTGTGTGTGTGTGTGTTAAGACATATAATACTGTTTGGGTTACTTGAGTAGGTGTAAATATTTAATTTTTTGTGCGATCACTGTTACAAAAGATATCTATAAAGAATTTAGCACAGAATATATATTCAGATATTGCAGGAAAGGACATTGTGATGTTTTAAAGAATAGTGTTGGAGATTTAGCTACCCTTTAATTTTCTTGTATTTATATATATAAAAAAACAAACATTTGAAGTTCTAAAGCACCTGTGTCCTTGAAAAAGACGTAATAGTGTCATTAGAAACTGAATTGGAAATGACATTATTTTAATATAGTCAGTCGTAAACTGAGGTGGGCCGGTCTAATGTGTGTGGTAATGGGGTGGGGAAAATAACAAGCTTGTGCCCTATCCCGCTTCATTTCGATCATGATAAAATGTATTTTGTTGAAAGAATTGTTATAAATAAATAAATAAAATAAAATATAAAATTATTAAAAAGGCCCACTTGCAAACTTCACAATGCGTTTTAGCTAAATTTAGCAACACACAGGAAAAAAGGAACTGTATGCAAAGATGTGCTGTAAATGTAGTTTTGATATCTATGTATGATGGCACCCGAGGCTGAATGGGAGTGTAATCTGTTGGGGACGAAGCCATTGGGACTGCTGTGTGGTGACAGCTTTCACAGGATGTGATTTAGCCAAGACTCCCATGTTCTCTGTTCCATATGTCGCTTCAGTCTGATGAGACTTTCCATCTTAATAATGAAACACCCAGCCTGTGCATGGCCTCAATCATACACCATAACACTCATTTTCTCTCAAAAAAAAAAATTCCAAAGCTTTAACACACGCACAAACACACACGCACGCACGCACGCACGCACGCACACACACACACACACACACACACACACACACACACACACACACACACACACACAAATAAGTAATATTTTGAAATGCTATTATCATTGTTGAAGTTTAAAACTCTGGGTGTGCGACAATGTGAAAACAGTGACTTTGACACCTAAAAGGAGGTTGAATAATATGAAAAATATATAATATAAAGGTAGTAATTTTCTTAAAAGTAAGTTTTATTATTAGTTTCGAAAAGAAAGAGGAATTTGAACAAAATTATATATTTTTTGGATATATGATCAAAGGACATAAAAGTGCTCGTAATTAAATTCTGAAGAATATAATTTTGCTTTATATATCCTCCTGAGACCCCGCCCATTGACTTGTATCCTCTATAATGGGCCATGTGTTTTCATGAATTTTCCTTGAATTTTTTGAGCCACTCTGTCAAGCTGCACAGGACATTGTGGGCTTTCTAGTGATATGTTATTTGATTGGCTGGCATGCTAGAAACCACTTTTTACACTGCATCCAAAATGGCCGGCATACAAACAAGCACATTTTATAGGAAGTAGAGATGCATGTACAATTTTGCTTTTTAAATGTTTTTTTTTTTTCACTATTATTATTACATACAGTTGAAGTCAGAATTATTAGCCCCTCTTTGTTTTGTTTTTTTCTTATCTTTTTTCAACATTTCTCAAATGTTGTTTGAGCAAAGAAATTTTCACAGTATGTCTGATAATATTTTTTTCTTCTGGACGAAGTTTTATTTGTTTTATTTCACCTAAAATAAAAGCTGTTTTTATTCCAAAAAAAAAAATAAAAACAAAAACATTTTAAGGTCAATATTATTAGCCCCTTTCAGGTATATATATTTTCAATAGTCTACAAAACAAACCATCGTTATACAATAACTTGTCTAATTACCCTAACCAGCTTAGTTAACCTAATTAACCCAGTTAAGCCTTTAAATGTCACTTTAAGCTGTATAGAAGTGCTTGAAAAATATCTAGTCAAATATTATTTACTGTTATCCTAGCAAAAATAAAACAAATCAGTTATTAGAAATGAGTTATTAAAACTATTGTGTTGAAAAAAAAAAACTCTCCAATTAACAGAAATTAGGGATAAAATAAACAGGGGGGGTAATAATTTTGACTTCAACTGTATATTGTTAATTATAGTGTCAGGAACAATAAATTTTGGTTTCTAAGCTGTTAATTTGTTTGTGTTTCAAAATATCATCCTTTTATAAATGTCCACTATGTTGGACACCATGCAGGACCATCTTAATGTAATTATTGACTGCATGTTGTAGGGGGCAGAACTGAAGCAGAGAGGATTCTTTATAAGATAGTTGAGGGAGTCTCTGACTTAGAATCTGACAATCAGACAATTAAAGAATGACAATCAGTTTTAAATCGCTTTTATGTTAAATTTGCTTTGAATAACATCACTTCTTTTTTTGTTTTTGCTTCTTTTTTTTTTAGTTCGGCTCTCTTTCAGACTAAACTGTTTCAGGAATTTCAATACAAAATTTAAAAAAAAAAAATGGCTTTTGTTTTGTTTTTGTTACATTAATATTGGATTAATATCCCTTTACAGCCATATCCTCTACAGTTTTGTTGTCTGAGTTTGGCTCTCGTTTTGAACTAAAATGGTCCTGTGGTCCACTACAGTGGACATGCTGTAAAATTAAAAATAAAAACAAATGTAAAAACTCTAAATTGTAGAATTTTATTAATCCAAAGTATGTAGGAAATCACAGAAAAACTACAGAATGTGTGTGGTTTTATTGTATTGTACTGTATGCAGCAGAAATGTTTGGCCTAATGAATAATTTCTGTTTCATGTCTTTGGTGTTTACAGTGTAGCCTACCTGTTACTCCTCTCAGCGGATGACTGCAGACAATTGTAGAAAATTGTATTGGATTGTATATAAGCTCATGATAGAGCTTTAGATTTAGAACAACAGTGCTATATCCAAAAGTGTTATATTTTGGAAGAAGTGTTTGCCATTATCTGTATGTCTTGCTAAATTTGTTTAGGTGATGCCTCCCTCTGGCGCTCAAATCCTGAAATAGTTTATGACGACATTACACCGCGCCGGAAAAGCTTCATGCCGTGACGTCAGCATCCTGACAGCTCAGTCGCCCACTTGTTCTGTTAAATATTGTGTTTATTTATAAACAGATGTATAATTGTATAAATGTATGATAAGCTTCTGCATGATAAAGTTCATAACACATGACGCGCCATGTCTTTCTTCGTAGATTCAGTGATTATGTTCACTTCTCAGGTAAGTCTCATCTCTCTTTCATTATTAACGTTAAATGCATATCAAGATGAAAAACGCTTACAAAGAAACACATTCAGTGTAAAGGTAAATATCGTTTGACATTTACAAATAATGTAGTGTCTTAATTATGTGCCTGGCTAAAGTCTAATATCACACGGTATGTATATGTAATAAATACAGGTCTTTCTCTGTTACTTTTGGACACTACAATAAAAGTATAATTCGGACTTTCTTCTTTATAATATAATTTCAAGTATTTATTTATTTGTTTATTTTGCTAATTATAAGTAGTGAAATCATACTAGCAGCCAACGACTATTAAAGCACAGCATTGTTCACAGTCAAATAAACAGTGCTAACGCTGTTTGGAAGTCATCCTTACATGTGATTTCAGTCCGAATATCCAAAGTAACATGGTAAACAATATAGAGAGTGTGTCATAAGTTGTTACTGAATAAATGTGCGAATAAAAAAAAACAACTTTACCTCAATGAACACTTATTTGTCTGTCACTTTGCTTCTGCTGTCATGAGTAACTTGGAGATGTCTTCTAGAGAGGATTGTAATATGTTATTAATAAACAGTTATTTTACAGTTGGACATGATCAGTTTCTCTGGATTTGGGATTTATAAATACGTGTTTCAGTAGAACATTTATTTATTTTTTATTCTAAAACTACTAATTGCATTTCTTCCAAATAGTAAACAAACTTGTTGCCATTTAAAGCATAAACAGACAATTGGTTAAAATAACAAAGACTAAAAAGTGGCATGTTTTACATTATTTGTTTAACTTCGAAAGCATTGATGAAGCAATATTTACTGAAATATATATTGAGAGTGTGTCATAAGTTGTTACTGAATAAATGTGAGAATATAAAACCAACTTCTTTAACCTCAATAAACTCTTATTTATCTGTCATTTTGCTTTTGCTGTCATGAGTAACTTGGAGATGTCTTCTAGAGAGGTTAAGGATTGTAAAATGTTATTAATAAAAAGTTATTTTCCAGTTGAAAATGATCAGTTTCTCTGGATTTAGGATTTATAGATATGTGTTTGAGTGAATTATTTGTATTTATTCTAACACTACTGATGACATTTCTTCCAAATAGTAAATAAACATGTTGCCATTTAAAGCATTTAATTCCATTTCTGTTTGGTTATGACTTTAGTCGCATTAAGGTGAACAAAATTTGCTGTTTTAGCTTATGTAGGCCTACAGTTCAAAATATATGTTTAACTGAATAAACAGTTAGTAAACACAAGTACATGTTATTGAACATCATTTATTTTCATCACCAATTATCATAGTAGAACAGTTTCTCAAGCAGTTTGTGATGCATTTTAGAAACAGGAGATGAGCCCCTGATCTAATGCGACACCTGGCTTGAGAAACCCGTTCTTTAAGACTTATTATTTGGGTAGCACATGTATTCTAAATGCCTTCGGCAGAATTAAAATGAGCCATTTTAATCTATATATATGAGCAATATCATACAAGTAGCAGTGTGATATGGCTGTATATCGGCACTGGTAGGAGACGTGCGTTGGCACAAGGCCACAGGCCAAATGCCTTAGTGCCCCCACCAGTGCCGATATACAGCCATATCGCACTGCTATGAGTGTGATATTGCGTTTATACAACAGTTTGACGGCATAATTGTGTATATAAAAACAAAATCAAACATGGAGAGTCTCAAAAACACTTTTGTATGAGGGACTACTTTCTTCCGCGTTGGATTCAAATCATAAGCTGACAGTTAAACAGTTGAGTGTGCATCTTTTAAACTTTAGATCTGTAGTGTCTGCTTTTTGCTGGCTGAATGTGGGTGGAGTAATACACAAAGGGTAAAGAGGCTGTAGGAGTTCTGTTATTGCAGATTATCGCACAGCTATCAGCCAATCAGATTTGAGAACCAGACAGAACTGTTGTATATATATATATATATATATATATATATATATATATATATATATATATATATATATATATATATATATATATATATATGTTATGTAGGATGTTTGGTTTTGATGGTGTAAGAGACACTCCAACTAACATGTTTTATTTATTTTTTCTGTACACAGGTGCTGTTTTTTGGATTTGGGTGGCTGTTTTTCATGCGTCAGTTGTTTAAAGATTATGAGGTATGATGCACAAGATTGCAGATTTGGAGCAGTTTGTTACTTTACAGGTGCAGCGTCAGTGATGTGTCTCTTTTCTTCATCAGGTTCGGCAGTATGTGGTGCAGGTGGTGTTCTCCATCACGTTCGCCTTCTCTTGCACAATGTTTGAGCTCATTATCTTTGAGATCCTTGGTGCATTGAGCAGCTCGTAAGTGTTTTGTGAAAATTTTGGGGGGCTCCATTTATGAGATACGTAGATCAAATATTGACATTCTTTTTGTAAACAGGTCCAGGTATTTCCACTGGAAGCTGAATTTGTATGTAATATTGCTGGTTCTGATATTTGTGGTGCCTTTCTACATTGGCTACTTTGTGGTCAGTAATATACGTTTATGTAAGTATATTTGTCTTTTTATATTCTGTAAGCTTTTCTACTAGTTTGCTCACAGCTTTCTCCTATATATTTCTCATATTTGTTTTCTTCGCTCTTACAGTGCAGAGACAGAGGTTGCTTTTTTCATGTGTGGTCTGGTTTACATTCATGTATTTCTTTTGGAAACTGGGCGATCCTTTTCCTATACTCAGTCCCAAACATGGTAGGCTATTTTTGTTTTTTAATTCAAAACCTTTTAAAACTCTGGTTACTTTTTTGTCTATTTTTTATGCATATATAAATAATACAGATGTTTTTGAGTAACTAAATTGAAATTACACATTATTGCTCCTTTGCTAATTTTGATAGCTAAAGAAATCTCCATGTTAATTTCTGCTTAAATTGCTCTTGGGTGCATTTCTCAAAACCATCGTTAGCCAACTAAGGTCGCAAGTTCCGTCATTACAAACATAGTTTGTTGATTTGCCGTTTCCACAAATCCGTCGCTCCAACAAACATTCGCAAACTACGTCGCAAACTTGAGCACTCGCAACTACTACTCTGAAGCTGTAGTTAGAAACATAGTTCCTGGCTGTGTTCTATTACCACTTATCCCACCTATGCCTTATTCATTTAGAACACTCTAACATTCAAAGTTGGAATTATTAAAAAAAAAAAAAAACATTACGGTCATCTCTCTTAGGTGTAATTTGCTTCCAAATTATTTTTACAGTTCAGTTTTAGCGATCTTCATGTTTACAATTGTGCTCCCTTCGCAGTGCACTTTAAAAACATTGAAGTCATTTTGAACACAGCCTCATGGCGAAAGCTATATGTGACCTATTATTTAAAAGCGGAATTTATGTGACGTCTTCAAAGCTTGTGAAAACAAAAAGCATACGTTAATTATTTTAATTTATAGTAGGTTATTTATTAAATATCTGGACTGTATATGACAATGGCCTGCTGGTTAGAACTCTCTGCAGTGGTTTACATGTGTCAAATTGTAAAAGTAGACTTTTCAAAAAAATAAATAAACAATATATATTCATTATCATAAATATTATTAATATTATTATTATTAAAGTATGTTTTTTATTTCTAATAAATATTACATTTCATTTTATAATAAATAGCCTCGTTATTTATTTATATGATTTATATATGATATTAGAATACGTGTTAGCTTTTGTAAGTGATATGTTTTAGAATTGAATTTATAATGTTCAACTTCTCAATAATACTTGTAAAGGAAACACGGGCTCTATGTGCCATTTACATATACTTCAGTTAATATGGAAAGCGAGTGCATTTTTTTATCAAATCTAATATTGGAGTTTATTTTAAATGTATGTGCGTGTAAAACATATCATTTGCACAAATCAATTATGTTTTTTTTTTTCTAAAGAAGTAGTTACTCCACCCAGTTTAGAGCATCATTATGGGCATTTTACATTATAACTAACGTGGTTCAAGCGATGGATCTGCGACAGAGAAACTACGGGTTTTGGGAAACACTCGTCACTACATCGTTCTTTTCCCAAACGATGCATCATACTATGATAGTCCAGCCGCGAGTTACGTTGTTGTTTGGGAAACACACCCCTGGTCATTTACATTTGCAATTGGACAACTAAACTTCTCATTTAGAATAAAACAGTGGTAATAACCAAGAATCTTACCTATGTTTTAGGCACTTGTGTAAAAATGTGAGATTTTATTTAATAATTACCTGAATTAAATCAACATTCGGTGTACCAGTATTTTGTGTTTAAAACTGCTTTTGCCTACGCTGCATTTTTTTTTTTTTTTAAGTGTGTTAAACAACATTTAATTAAAATAAGAGTGTTTTTATATTTAATTGCAATTGTTGTCATTTTGATGTTTTGATAACTTCTATTGTTCTCAATAATAAGTCACTTTGTTTAACTGTATATGCCAAATGAATAAATGTAAAAAGTAAGAAAAAAGGTTACTAATGGATCATGAGTAAATTGATCTTATTTATTAAATGTATTTTTGATATATTTACCACCAATTATTGAGGCAAGTAGTGTACATTAGTACAGTACAGATATTAATTATAACAATTAATAAATTGTCCAGCAGTCTAATATGTAGACGTGCATCTCTTTCTTGTGTTTTCAGGTATTCTGTCCATTGAGCAACTGATCAGTCGCGTGGGGGTCATTGGGGTCACTCTAATGGCTTTACTGTCCGGTTTTGGTGCTGTGAACTGTCCGTACACATACATGTCATATTTCCTAAGGTAACTTTGCTTTACACTTTAAAGGGTTAGTTCACCCCAAAATTATATACAGTTGAAGTCAGAATTATTAGCCCCCCTGTTTATTTTTTCTCCAATTTCTGTTAAACGGAGAGAAGATTTTTTTTTTCAACATTTCTAAACATAATAGTTTTAATAACTCATTTCTAATAACTGATTTATTTGATCTTTGTCTTGATAAAAGTAAATAACATTTGACTAGATATTTTTCAAGACACTTCTATAAAGCTTAAAGTGACATTTAAAGGCTTAACTTGGTTAATTAGGTTAACTAGGCAGGTTAGGGTAATTAGGCAAGTCATTGTATAGCAATGGTTTATTCTGTAGACTATTAAAAAAAAAATAGCTTAAAGGGGCTAATATTTTTTACCTTAAAATTGTGTTTAAAAAATTAAAAACTGCTATTATTCTAGCTGAAATAAAACAAATAAGACTTTCCCCAGACGAAAAAATATTATCAGACATACTGTGAAAACTTCCTTGCTGTTAAACATCATTTGGTAAATATTTAAAAAAGAACTTTAACTTTATATTTCTGTTATAAATTTATCACCCTCGTGTCGTTCATAGACTTTTGTTTATTTTCAGAAAACTAAGACATTTAGGGCCCTATCATACACGCGGCGCAAGGCATGACGCAAATGTTGTTTGCTAGTTTAAGCTTGACCCAAGTTTTGTTTTGACATATTGCACCACGCTGTTTAAATAACAAATACATTTGCATTCATATGTGCGCCCATAGGCGTTACGGTCTAAAAAAGAAGCTGTGTTAAGGTGCATTGCTGGCGCGTTGCTATTTTGAGGATTTGATTTTGATTTTTGACTCTTTAATAAATGAATCAATAGTTTTAAACACTGTGCACATTCAGATTTAGGTCTTAGCTTGATATTTCACTACACTTCGAGTTGTGTTACACACCACATGGAAGGTCATTTTTAAAACCCATAATAGATACTCTTTAAACTATCTATGTGAGTATTCAGAAACCCTTGTTAATAGCTACACTGGTTGTTATTTAGCGAACTGCAGTCAGATTTATATATTGCTCACACATGCTCATGCATGTGGATTATATAGATCTGGCTTTGTGAGATTATAGCTTGACTTATTTCCTTTTCTTCTTGACACAATGAAGTTGTAGTTCAGAATATTACTATCTGTGGTATGTAACATTTATATTTATTTTATAAACATACAACTCAGTCTACTGGCTTTCTTAGACAACCTTGAAAGTCAAAGAAGGTCTTGTTTTTTAGGTTTAATTACCATAGCTATATACACTAGAAATCACATACAGAACATGCGTCAATAGCCCTCCAACATTTGTACAGTACTCCCAGGACTAACGTCATTCAACCGCACTAGTCAAGACAGTGTGCCAGATGTGTAGATGCTGGACTTTAGCGTTTTGTACGGGTGTAGTAACAAGC
This sequence comes from Danio rerio, assembly GCF_052040795.2. NCBI lineage: Eukaryota > Metazoa > Chordata > Actinopteri > Cypriniformes > Danionidae > Danio > Danio rerio. The sequence continues at coordinate 6,214,889 of NC_141029.1, read as the reverse complement.
AAACAAAGAAAACGAAGTATAAATTCAAAACATTTCAAAGGTAATATTTAGTTTTTGTTATGTAATGAACACTTGTGCTAAACAAGTAACATTATTGATGATAACACAGTCACTTTCTGCATTCACCATAAGGGAAAGTAGCACCATCTTCTAGGCTTATGCTTGTTTTGTTGAATAAAAAAAAAGAAATATGACATTTGTAGTCCTGACCTGGGGAGAGTATGTTTTATTTTTTTGTATGCTAGAAGAAATGAATGTGCTTTGTTTACTCAGGAATGTGACAGACAGTGATATCTTGGCTCTTGAGAGAAGACTCCTACAAACTATGGATATGATTGTCAGTAAAAAGAAAAGGTAAGTAATATAATGCTGTGTTCACATCAGACATGGCAAGCACAGATAAATCGCGCTGCTTGTGCATAAATAAATGCTTGAACATTTTGAGTTTACTTGCTTCATTCGCGCATCATATCCACTTCATTCGCGCCTCAAATTCACTTCACAACAGACGTGGATTCGCATGATGGGCAGGGCTTCTGTGCTCTGGAGACAGAGTCATAGCAATGACTCTAGCTTCATTGCTAACTTTTATTGAGAGAATGGATGCGTTTATGTGCTTTATGGTGGCTAAAAAAACAGCGTTGATTTGTTTGGAGTCATGTCTGAGTCCACTAGATCCTTTCAGAGGTGCACCCAGCTCTATAAGTTCATAAACTCCTTCAGAAACTTCACCTGGATGATGAAAGATTTCAGCGGTGCTTCTGACTTAGCCGAGCCCAGTTTGATGAAATGTTGTTGGTGTCGGCAGGGGGATTTTTTCCCTGGGACACCAACAAGAGGTGCTACATCATAATCACGCCCTCGCAAGAGCAAGCTCCTGATTGGTTAATGTGGCAAGAATGTTTGCTGAAGTTCAGATTTCTAAACTCGACCGAAATATACGATGCGCACGTTAATTGCCTCAATTGCGCAAAATGCTCAACATACACCACTTCATTTGCACAAATAGCATCATTTGCGCCGTCTCATTTGAGTGTATCGCACCGCAGGTTGTCTGTTTGTGTCTTTGCATTGTCTTAACATGTAATTTATGGTCAAAATTATTAGCCCCTTTAAGCTATGTTTTTTTCGATTATCCACAGAAAAAACTATCGTTATACAATAACTTGCCTAATTACCCTATCCTGCCTAGTTAACCTAATTAACCTAGTTAAGCCTTTAAATGTCAGTGATATATATACCAGGTCTGTATTTGTTTTTTGTTTTAAGATTTATCAATGTTTTGTTCTTATTATTATGTTGTCATTATTTTTTTTAAATTATGTTTTTATTTAGTATTAATGTTGTGTACAATGATTGGTTATATATAGGTATAATACTTTATTCTTCATATATTTAGAATTCATGCATTTACTGTCTTACAAATGTGTTATATTACATTGTTCAATGTGCCTTTTAAGGATTGCCATGACAAGAAGGCAGATGTACCAGCGAGGAGAAGAGCAGAATAAACAGACAGGATTCTGGGGGATGATCAAGAGTGTGACCTCTTCACCATCAGGCAGTGAGAGTATCCTTAATCAGCCACTTAAAATAAGGCTGCAGGCTAATAGCACGGATCCTGAATTAGTAAAGCAAGCCCTCTTCAGCCTCATTTAATAGCTGGAGAGTTACTGAGATCACATTTCACCACTACTGTGCCCTAAGTGTCTTAGCAAAGCCTGTATATCAGGACAATTAAAGCCATGATGTGCTTGCAGCAAAGTTCCTTTTCGTTTCTTGTTTGTGGTAAAAATCAATTGGAAATGCCTGAGCAGTGTTTCACTGTTAGTAAACATCATGACGCCAAAGGTTTTTACCAACCAGGCTGAAACAAAGTACTTTTGTAATTTATTAACCCTTTGTTGTGTACGAGCACACTGATGTGATAAGCATTGGCTGGTTCCTGAAGTGTGCAATCTTACCAGAACGTTCATTGTGCCACATGATCAGCTGTTAAATTCAAATCTGTTCTCTCGCAAGTGTGTGCAGCATTTGTCGTAAACCAAATTGTATCAGTGTTTTCATAAGAATAACATTTATTTGAGGTTTTAGACATTTCAATACACATGTACTTGTAACACTTAATATTCATGGTTTGTAAAATACACACTGATGTCTCTGGAGATGGCAATAATAATTATTTCTAAGTATGATTGAACGATGTGCTGTATTAACTTAAGATGCACACTGTTTAGAATATTAGAACATTTAAACAGCCACATACCTTCATGTTTTTCAGCAGATGTCGATGAATTAACATGTTGTAAATCCAGCAGCTCTAATTTCTCCACTGCTGCACAGACTAAAACCTTGTTCAGATTTTCATTTATTTTACATATGGGTTCATGTGGATTTCTATACAACAAATGGGCATCAGAATTTGAAGATTTAATTGTTTCTTCTTGTGTAATGTGACATACAGCACAACAACTGATGCCACTTCACAACATCATCACCAACATTCTACATGTTGTAGAATTCATGCAATGACTTGTCAAGATTTTATCTAGCCGGACATGGTATAATCTGACTTGATGACAATAAAAATAGTGTTTTGCAGAATAAGCTGAATACTTTTTAAAATTGGCTTCTGATTAAACACTGTAGTCTGAGTCGTATTTTTATAGCTTTGTGTTATGCTGCTCATTGTTTCTGAGGCCGAGAGCACTCATGTTTTGTGGCTGCGGTTCATTGGCTCAGTGTTTGGATCCTCTGAAGATTGCTTCTTAACTCTGGCACTGTAGATCTGTCTCTGATCCAGCAGGAAGTGGATGCTCTGGAGGAACTCAGCAGACAGCTTTTCTTGGAGACTGTAGATCTGCAGGCAACCAAGGTATTTACTGAATATAACAGAACATCACAGGTGTATTACTGTATATAGGGGTCATCTGGAGTTATCAAGCTGCTTAAAACATGGTCATTTCATTAAATAGATAAATACACGTGTACATGCATATAGTTTAAGACAAAAATTGTCTATTTATTTCTCAGTGAAAATTTTAACAAAACAGATTTATTAAACAACTATATTTATTAAAATGATGTTTTGGTTACAGAACGTGTTTATAAATGGAAAGATAAATCATTACATAATAAAAAAATACTTACAAAATGTAATTTTTTTTCTCTTTATTTTTTCTTCTTTTTAAATGTTTTATTAAATATTAAATGTTAGTATTTTGTTAGATTAGCAGCAGAATTGGCTTCAGTGTTGACTAATCAGATCTGTAGACCATTTTGACAGATGTAAACAATAACAATGGTCCCAAAGTATTTCCTGTTTTATTTTTTAATTATCATAGCTTTAGAGAATCCTGAAAGCTACACATATTTGTAAATAATGTTATGACAGTGGTTTAAACGTTATGATTGGATTGACTTTTGTTACAGCTATGAAATAGTTTGACAACAAGCTGAAAATGTTCATGGGCCGATGACATCATCACATTGAAATGGTCTATATGCACAAATATAATATTGTATATTATACAACAGTTCTGTCTGGTTCTCAAATCTGATTGGCTGATAGCTGTGATATATTTAAGTAATATCAGCACCCGTACAGCCTCTTTACCCTTTGTGTATTACTCCGCCCACATACATCCAGCTAAAAGCAGACACTACAGATCTAAAGTTTAAAAGATGCTTGCTCAACTGTTTAACTGTCAGCTTATGATTTGAATCCAACGCGGAAGAAAGTAGTTCCTCATACAAAAGGGTTTTTGAGACTCTCCATGTTTGATTTAGTTTTTATATACACAATTATGCCGTCAAACTGTTGTATAAATGCAATATCACACTCATAGCAGTGCGATATGGCTGTATATCGGCACTGGTGAGGGCACTAAGACACTCGGTCTGCGGCCTTGTGCCAACGCATGCTCCCACCAGTGCCGATATACAGCCATATCGCACTGCTACGAGTGTGATATTGCTCATGTATCATATACAAAATATTAATTTGAAAAAGATGTTTGCGCGGGGTGTACTCATGTACGCTGAGCCCTGTATGTATTTTTTATTCCAGCCAAATAAAAATAATTCATACTTATTACAATGTAAAAAAGACAATAGGAAATAACCGAAATAATAGCCTCTTTCACACAGTGATACCGGTAAATATCCGGAAAATTTACGGAACGACTTTACCGGTATTTACAAAAAAAGTGCTGTTCACACAGGTGAGGACGTTCCGGAATTTTTCCGGAAAAGAGCATTCACACATCCATTCCAAAATACCGGTAAATTCTGACATCATTAACCACAAATGAGTTTAAACGGCTGCGCTTGTATTTGTAAACATTTGACTAAATTACAAACTCTGTGGATGATCAATATTGTGAACAACTTTCGCAGGATCACTTTCGCATGTCAAGATGTTCATAATATGTGTGTGTGCTGGCGCTCACAGGCTGTTTCACAGGCACATGCAAAGCTTGAAGGTAAACAAACAACGGCTTATCATAAGCATCTTATCGATGATTATTTACACAGTTGGCATTAAGAAGAACATATAAACGTTACCTGACTAACTTCTAGCAGCTAAATGTGTCTGGAAAAAAATATTCAAAGGCTTTTATTCTCATAAACCGCGCGGACGTGAATGCGTTTGACTGTTCTGATTGGCTAAAGCAGACGTCTCACGTCAGCACGTTCTAGACGTGCACACACTCTTTCGGCAATCTTCCTTCTGCATTCACACAGCACAGCATTCCGGCAAATTGCCGGTAATGTTACAACTTTTCTTTCCGGAAAATAGCCAGAACGAATTTACCGGTATTTTCAAAAAGGACCTGTCCACACATACAACCTTTCCGGAAAATTGCCGGTAATTTTCCGGAAAGGTCTGTATGTGTGAAAGGGGCTAATGTCTTTGCTCCGTTAAATATAATTTGGGAAGTATTTGAAAAAGAATTCAAATTTCAAAGTAAGGCTATTTATTTTGTCTTCAACTGTTCAAATAAATATTTTAATAAAAAAAAAATCTTATGTTGTTGCATTCTCAGGAGCGGATAGAATACTCAAAAACATTTCAAGGGAAATACTTCAACTTCTTAGGGTATTTCTTCTCCATCTACTGTGTGTGGAAAATATTCATGGTGAGTGTCAATATTTTTGGCATACACTTGAACATTATAAGAATGCCCTTTAATTGGTTTGTTTTTAATAGGCCACTATAAACATAGTGTTTGACCGCGTGGGGAAGACTGACCCGGTGACGAGGGGAATCGAGATCACCGTCAACTATCTTGGAATTCAGTTTGATGTATGCATAAGTATATTTGGCTGAATATTTTAAGCCTTTGCATATTAAATTATATTGCATGCATATAATACATTGTTAGTTCTGATTTATTGTTTTTCTTTCTTTTTTATATTGGTTCACATTTTTACAAAATAAATATTTGTATATTATTATTATTATTAGGTCATATTAACAATAATTATTAATAACAAAGCTGGATTAATAAATTAAAAGTAGTAACATCTACAATGTAAAATGGGCTTCTCAAAGCAATAATAATTAAACTAGTAAAATGTTACTAACAAATCACAGTTTTTTGCTGTCATTTAAATCAGACTAAAGCACAATTTGAAAATAACAAATAAGCAGACCAATTTTGTTCCGTTTTGATTAATTAGACAACAATTATGAAGTCTATGGGTCTGTTCCTCATACGTACGTGGATTACTCAATTATCTGGATTTGGTTATTGACGATTTGACATGATCCAGGATTGTTTCGTTCTTCACAACTCATCCGGTCTGGTAGGGCAAACCTACTTGGGAGCAGGCTTATTTCATGTAAACTGGATTAGATCGGATCATTTCAAGCAAAGGTAATACTGAAGGTATAAAACGATTACAGTAGTTACCTATCGATTATATACACTTAGGAAAATAGTAAAATGGTTTCAATAGTAAAAGTTGTCAAGTAACACCAAAACACATTTTTTTTGAGCTGTTGACATATGAGCTGTTGAGTCATATATGTGTCCCATGCTGCTAAAACACTATTAGGACACATATATTTCACAAAAAAGTGAAAATTGGTTGTTTTTGCATTATTTTGAGCAAATTCGTTCTTTTGGTTTGAAACTAATTTTTGAAGCTTTGTCACAGTGATTAGATATTTGTGTGTATTCCAGCATGTAGACTGGCTGTCTGTACTTGCGAGTGCATCGTGACGTCTCTGAGTGTGCAGCATTAATTCATGAGAAAGACTTTGTTCTAACCAATCACTCTATGGTGTATGCTCTGCAACTTCATTAATATGCACGATAGCTTCAATGAAGCTGTTACAGTCTTCAGACGGCAGAGCGACACCACATTGTGTTGCCAAAACAAGTTGAAGAACAAGAATTTGGAGACATGGATCGTCAGTGTTGCATTTATTAATGTGCTGCAACAAAGGTTTCGTTTTCCTTTCCCCGCTATGAGAGCGCAGCTGGACTCACGTGTACAGTGCATGCAACATGCGGCAAAAGTACGTTTGTAAGGAACATTGTTTACCTGATAGCTTTTTGCATCTAGAAATGGTAAAATCCGGATTTGTCGCTCGTCTCCTTTTAAAAAAGACGCGGTTCCAGTTTGAGTTGATTGTCCTGTCTCTAGAGATTTGGTAATTGTGGGATCAGTGCCCTTTGTTTGTTCATTCAGATGGCAAAGTTAGTTTGTATCGTCAGCAGTACTCTTTCAGTTTTTAAAGACATACCTTAGTCAAAATGATGTAGTTACTAAATTTACAGTATGTTAATATCACTGCAATATTATGGTACAATATATCATAGACTGAAAAATCCATTTTAAATGCTTTTGCAGTGATTTATTTGCTGTATTATTTTATTTGAAACATACAAAATATCACTTTGGAACAATTTAACGATCTGAATAAAATATTACTTTTTAAATATAAAGGTTACTGCAACAAAATGTTTGAACAATAGTGTATTTTATATGTTTCAATGACTAAAGTTGCATACATTAAACCTTTATTCATTTATTATTGTCTCTTGATCTTATCAATTACTTTACTTTATTACGATTTTTCTTCTATTGACCAATTCATAAAACTGCAGACACATTAAAACTAAAGTGTTGCATTGTCTCAGCAGTATGTTGTGTATATGTATATTTTAGTGTGTGTGTGTGTGTGTGTGTGTGTGTGTGTGTGTGTGTGTGTGTGTGTGTGTGTGTGTGTGTGTGTGTGTGTGTGTGTGTGTGTGTGTGTGTGTGTGTGTGTGTGCGTGCGTGCGTGCGTGTGTGTGTGTGTGAGAGATTGTTTTTTTTTTTTTAATTTTTATTAAGATTAAATTTTTTATTTTACTTTAAATTATTACATTTATTAGTCCTCATTCACAAATATACTGTACATAATAGCAGTTATGTCTCCACACAGTTATTGTTATTAGACTTTACTCTCCTGACGATGGTTGTGTATGTGTGCTTTGTCAGCTGACATTTACTGCTTTAGTTGGCAGTTAATTGTTCCCCAGCCTGTTAAATGACTGTTTAATCTTTCCCCTGGAGGAGGTAATGATTCAGCCTCTTAAACGTGTAATCTGGGTCCGGCTTCTCTCTGATAAGCCCAAATGCTGCTCATCCTTTCTTTTTTCTAATGGATAAAGCCTCTTAATTTATGAGCAGAAGAACTTAAAGCTCTGTTTTCCCTACAGGTCAAGTTCTGGTCTCAGCACATTTCCTTTATTCTGGTGGGAATCATTATAGTCACATCCATACGAGGCCTTTTAATCACACTCACCAAGGTAATAATGCGTTTTTACCTTCATTCTATCTTATCACTTAAGGGGAAATTATTATATGTTACGTGTGTGTTAGTGTGTGTTGGTTCAGATAGGGAAGATTATTTCCTTGAGCAGCTAAACTCATATATATAAAAAAAAAAAAAAAGAGTTGTGGTTGATATCTTTGCGCATGTTTTGTTTTGTTGACAGTTTTTCTACGCCATCTCCAGCAGCAAGTCCTCCAATGTTATTGTGCTCGTCTTGGCTCAGATCATGGTAAGATGTGAAAGAAAGAAAAAAAAATCATATATTAAAATTATTTATATATATATATATTAGGGATGTAACGGTATCAGAATTTCACGGTACGGTAATACCTCGGTATCAATGTCACGGTACGGTATTTATTGAATCATTTACAGGAAAAAACAAAACTTATGAAAATACTCCAAAAAAGTGCCAAAAGTGTCAATGACATACAAATTAGCCATCTATCTGTAAGCTTTGAAACAGGAACTTCAATTTTAATAACAAAAAAAATATTAAACCATATAAAAAAAAAATTTAAGTTTTTAATTTAGTATTGTTGAAAACTCATCACATTCAACATTTAATCACTCACTCACTTAGATAGAGATGGGTTTAAAGGAAAATTATCATATTAATATAATCTGGTAAAAGCTGGTATCTCTGGGCATTTACAATGTCCCCTGCAACAGAAAAAAAAACCTCTCATTTGGTACTGAGGTTTCTGGGACAAGAGAGATATGACTTATATGACTTATTTCTTGAGCGCCGAAAACGGAGCGTTTCGAAAACGCTGGAGAGGCCGTTTTCATTCTGAAACTCTGCTGCTCCGTCTCAGTGTGGATGGGGAAAGACGGAGACATCTGAAAACGGAGGCAGGGCTGCAAACGTTCGCCTATCTGATTGGGGCTTTTCCTCAATATTAAGTAGCCCACACACAGTTCAGTCTCGCATCCTCTTCTTGTAAGTTAAGACTTCCCAAGTTTGATCAAGGCTGCAGTCTCCCCCTTCTCAGTTTGATATGGAAAACATACCGAGGACACGCGTAAATCTTCAAAGGGAACAGTGTACTTTATAACTTCATTCACATCACCTTGGCTACGTTGTTTCACTTTCTCAACAATAAAATGTAAACATGATTTAAGGAACTGCCTATTTTCTTTTTAATATTAGCAACTTAACAGACAGCAGAAATGTTGAGGCGCCGTGCTGCATATATGAGCGTCATCTTCACTGTGTGCATATTTATAACAAAACGGAGCCGATAACAACTGCCTCCTTTCAATTTCAGTGAAAATACGAAACGCACCCTCTCTTTTGCTAAATATCAGTTTTAATAATCGACAATTATAAAAGTATAACATACAATAAGTTTATACATTGTAGGAAATAAAGGCAAGCGATCAGTCAATGTACCTGGATTAATCATTAACTTATCTTTGCGCTTAACCAAAACATGTTACCCGTGAACAAGTAACTTAATAGATTCCAATGACCAAAGTCAGGGAATTGGCCTATGTCGTTAGATAAAGACAACAACATGAATGAAATATCACGTTTAGCAAATATAGTGAGATTAGATCCAGCGGGAGATGCGTGATGAGCAGTCCGACAAGCAGAGCTCTCATCTCATGCTGGAGCGCTTGCCCGAGAGTGTCTGTGGTCACGTGATGTGCGTTTTCAGCGTTTTGGTGTGGACGGAGAGCTGTTCAGAAACGCTGGGTAAAACGCGAGTGTGGACGCGGATCATTTTCATTCTACAACGCCGTTTTAAAACTAAAACGCACTCTTGTAAAAGGGGCCTTAGAGTTTTACAGCTCTTTTTGATCCCCGCTTCTTGCAGCACACTCCATTTCCGCATTACTGGATCTGTAGCGACAACAGACCGCAAGGGATGATGGGGATTGTAGTTTTCGCTACCTCCCGTTCGCTTCATTCGCCTGAGCAAATTTTCTCAGAAGACCTATAGTTTTACCGAGTCATGCGACTTCGGTAATATCGAAAAAAATTAATATTGCGGTATGACGGTATTTACAATACCGTTACATCCCTAATATATATATATATATATATATATATATATATATATATATATATATATATATATATATATATAAATTAGCAATATTACTCGAGTAGCAGTGTAATATGGCTGTATATCGGTACTGGTGGGAGGCATTCGTTGGCCCGAGGACACAAGCCGAGTGACTTAGTGTCCCACCAGTGACGATATACAGCCATATCTCACTGCTTTGAGTGTGATATTTTGTCTATACAACAGTTCGACAGCTTAATCGTCTATATGAAAAAAAAGGATATCAAACATGGAGACTTAAAACCCTCTTTTGAGAGGAACTACTTTCTTCTTCACGCACATCTGCAGCTGACATCAGAACAGCAGAAGCCATTACTACTTCACCAACATCACTTGAGAGCTAGTATTTGAATGATTCTCTAGCATAATGTCTAAAATGATGACAAAACAGGTGATTTTGCTGACATTAAGATTATAAGACTGAACGGCATGAAATCTAGTCTACAGAGATTTCCCAGTATTTATGTTGCAATCGGTATTTCACAGTAATTAATCTAGAAAAAGCCAAAGCAAAGCAAACACTACCAGATTACTATGATATCAATACAACACTACAAAATACAAAAGAGAAAGATTGAATAGAACGTCACTTACCTGTTATGTAATGATTTGTTCAGCTGTAGTTTGAAATGTACACTGAAGAAATGCTGTTTTTCGCCCCTAAGGACTTATTATGCAGTCCTTGTCACCATCTTGTGGCGGAACTTCAACCGTCTTTGCTCTGCTCAGTATGGCATGCTGGCCGCCAATGCGCTGGATCTCTGAAAATAGGATTATTTAAAATAGGCACTTTCCCTTATAAGTAAACTGCATAGTTGTAATCTAAACAACAACGTTCTCGCATAAAAAAGCCTCTAATGTACACTATGTTGTCCAACGTCTGCAATATTTGTCAAACTGCAGTCCTCTGCATGCCACTCCTGTGGGCAGAGTAATACACAAGTGTAAGAAAGCTGTATGAGTGCTGATATTACTTTAATATCTAATAGTTATAAATCAGATTCGTGAACCAGACAGAACTGTTGTTTGTGTGTGTGTGTGTGTGTGTGTGTATATATATTACAGCAGTAATATTCAGAAAGTCTTCATATACACTTTCTGTTTATTTGTTACGTTTAGTTATTAAAAAAAAATAATAATTGTATTTTTGTTTTTTTATCAGCAAGGGCTTATTAAATTGATCAAAAGTGAGACAAAGGGTTTGCACTTTGCAAATATTTTGCTGTTTAAAATATGTCACAAAATATTTTGGCGAAATATTAACCAATATAGCAACTTTAAGCAGAAAATCATCAAAACATTGAATGTTGCTGAATGTGGCATTGAATGTTGCTGAAAATTGAACTTTGTCATCATCACAGTAAAAAAAAAAAATAATGTATTTCAGTTTATATTTGAGTTATAATATGCTGATAACATTGTACAATTATAAAAATTGTAATATACAATTTTAAGTTTTATTAAAAAATAACTTTTTATGCAAAACAGTTTAGCTTTTTATCGGATAAAGAACCTTATATGATAACTTCATCACACAATGATTACAATTCATTTATTTAGTTCATTTTTATTATTTATTTATTTATTTTTGTTATTAGTCTTCTTATCTGTTTAGTATGTTTTAAATAAATTACATTTTTGTTATTTATTTGTGTTTATTTTTTTATTTACTTACTATGCTTATTAATATATTTGTTTGTTAGTTTGTTTGTTTGTTTTCAAGTTCAAATGTCATGTAATAATCCTCCTCAGTACTCTAGGTTTGTCCAATATCTGCCCTATTATGAGTTAATGTGCATTAGAAATTACTTAAATTTTTAATATGAAAATAAGATCAAATTGTGGGTTAACTAATGTTAATTTGTAATTCGGCAAAACTTATTATTATTATTATTATTATATATATATATATATTAAAATATATTTTAAAAAATACTTTGAATGATCATGTTAAATTGTTAAATTTTAATGGAATAAAAACTTCTCGCTGACCAATGTTTTAGATCCAGTTGTTTAAAAGGTAGTGCCAAAAGTGTCCAATTTATAACAATTATTGTGTATCGTATGGCTTCATCATGATCCTTAAATCTTTATCCTTAAATTGTTACTAAAATGTCTTACAAAGGTCTTTTACATAACATGAATCTTTATAAATATGTGCGTTGTGTTTGTAGGGCATGTATTTTGTGTCGTCTGTTCTGCTGATGCGGATGAGCATGCCGCTGGAGTACCGCAGTATTGTGTCAGAGGTGTTGGGTGAACTGCAGTTTAACTTCTACCACCGCTGGTTCGACGTGATCTTTTTGGTCAGCGCTCTCTCCAGCATCCTCTTCCTCTACCTGGCACATAAACAGGCACCCGAGAAGCACATGGCCCTGTGACATCGCCAGTGACCTCAGAGGGACTCTTTCAGGTGGCTTTATGTTTTCGAAGGACTTTTATGCTGTTTGTCCTGCAGTAAGCGTTTTGTGGGTTTTTATTTCCTGAATCAGGAGAGACCCAGAGACTGTGTTTATTTGAGTCTGGGTTCATTGGCGGTGATGCATTTCTATGTCATTTGAGTAGACTATTGTTCAAACATTTGGGATTGGTAATATTATTGTTATTGTAATGTTCATTTTTTATGATTTCTGGTCACCAAGTCTGCATTTATTTGGTAATGAATACTGTAAAAATTGTAAAATTGTTATTATTATTAGTTTTTATTACAAATTAAAAATAAGCAATATTATTTAACAATAATTAAATAACAATATTTTATTGTATTTTATTTTTGTCATTAAAGGCAGAGTTGTATTTTCAGAACTATTACTTTAGTGACAGGACTCTTCAGAAATCATTATAATATTCTAATTTAATTTTCATGAAGCATATAATAACCAACAACAACAATAATAATACTTATTATAATTATTAGTATTATTATTATTATTATTATAATTATTTTTGTTATAAGTATTATTACTTTAGTAATAACAACTAAAATAGTAATTATATAAATAATAATATAAATATTAATAATAATAATTATAGCAATAATAGTAGAAGTGAAAATGATATTACATATTACTATAATAATAATAATAATATTATATAAAATATTATTATTAAATAAATATATAATAATAATAATAATAATAATAATAATAATAATAATAATGTTATAAGTATTATTATTTTAGCAATAACAACAACAACAACAATAATAATAATAATAATAATAAGAAGAAGAAGAAGAAGAATAGCAACAATAAAAGTAGTTTCATTATTATTATTAATATTATTAATAACAATAATAATAAAATTAATGCGTGACATTGTAATACTGATATTAAAATGATAATATAATAATAATAATAGTAATAATAATTATTATTATTATTATTATTATTTTTATTATTATTTTAACATAACTGCTGTTATTATTATTATTATTGCAGTAATAATACTTATTATTATTATCATTATCATTATTATTATTATTATTATATTGTTATTATAATTTTTATTATTACAGTAATGATATTATATTATTATTATTATTAATATTATTATTATTTTAACATTATTGCTGTTATTATTATTATTATTATTATTATAACAGCATCAATACTTTTTATTACTATTATTATTATATTGTTATTATTTTTTATATCATCATCATCATCATGAGTTTCGAAAACCATTGGGCTGCGTATTATTATTATTATTTTTTTTTTATTATTATTATTTTGTTCATTTTTTATTTTATAGTGGAATCTAATAAATTACTATTGAAAAAATAGCAAAAATGGATTTCATTTTATTCATCAGGCACACATTTAATAGTTAAAAAATAAAAGAAAACGGGTTAAAAAGGAAAGAAAAAATATATATAATAGTTTATTTTTTCATTTATTATTTACATCAAAATATCCTAAAAAAATGTCCACCATTTTTTGCACCAAACGGAAGCAGGAAACGAAATTGATAATTGTGAGAGTAATTATTAATGATTAAGTAATTAATCTTAATCATTATATTATAATGGTTTCTGAAGTATGTGAAAATTGGTAGAAATTCAGCTTTGAATTGCAAGAGTAAATTACAATAAAAAAGATGTAAAAATCGAATCTAATTTTAAATGTAAATAATATTTGTACTGTTAGGTTTTTTTTTTTTTTTTTTTTTTACTGTATTTTGATTAAATAAATACAGCCTTGGTGAGAAAAGACTTCTTTAAAACAATTAAATGATAAATGACATAAAATATCACATCACTATTTTATATAGATATAAATCCCCATCCCAAACTTGACTATAAGCGTATATAAATGGAAGGGACAAAGTTATATGAAAATTGGGTGTAATTTTTTCTCATTGAGATTCTTTTTTTTTTTTTTTTATAAAATAAATAAATAAATAAATAAGTCCTATAAGTGTTCTGTTTTTTACCATAGCAGGTGAACAAATGAGCGCTTTTGACTAGTTTGTTTATCTGCAAGTTCAGTTCCTGCTGAGGTGTCTTTTATCATGAATAGACATCAGATACAGTATAAATTTATCTTCACAATGTTACGGCGGACTGTTGGACTCCTGTTAATCGTTACTATCATTCCACATCTCGTCAAGGTCTCTTCAAGAACTGTAATGATTCACATGTTAATACTGTTTTTCAGATAGTGAAAGTCATAATTATATGCTGAAATCACATAAACAATAGGTTAATATGACTTTGGGGGTGTGTTATTCCTTTGTATTTGTGTGATGGATCTGTGCTTTTTTTGTAACTGTAACTCTATTTATATATATTTATGTATGTGTATATATATATATATGTATGTGTGTGTGTGTGTGTGTGTGTGTGTATATATATATATATATATATATATATATATATATATATATATATATATATTTCAGCCTAGTCATCACTACTAGTATTTTATAAACACAAGTATGTATTTTAATTGGGACAATAACCGGTTTCAAGGTATACCCCGGTTTGAAAAAGTCCAGGTTTTAAAACCGCCAAAGTTTTCTGTTATACCGTTCCTAAGGTATATATGTTTTGTCTGGGTTTTTTATTTTTTTTTATTTAATTTTTCATAGCAACAGTACATCGAGCAGAAATGGACAACCCAGGCTCATTCTGGAAACGTAGCCCCGCGGACGTTTTTGGAGATCGCAAAATACGTCCCGGGAGGTACGTATTTGTGCAGTTTTTGTTTTCGTAAATCAGAATTTGTTTTCGCGATGTGCACGGGCGCCCACCTTTCACACCCGCACTGTATAGGAATCTGGCGGTATGATAACCTTGGAAAAAAAAATATCATGGTTTCACGGTATTGTGAAAAGAGTTTTTCTAATTAAAAAGTGAAAATGATTTTGCATATTGAACTATCGTTTTAAAATGTTCTTAGCAGTTTGTTAATGTTTATAATATTATTAATAGTGTTTCAGTAATTAGATAAATGTAAAATTCTTGCATGCTCTGCTCTACTTTTAGCATGACCAAAATGGTTTAAAAAGTATATTTGTAGACTAATCTGCATCAGCCTTCCCACAGCGCTCATTAGTGTCAAAATGACTTGCACAGCCAGTGAAATGAAAGTGGGCGGGATTTATGGTTTAGAAAAGCAGAGCGCAAATTCCGGCACAAAGTGACTGTTTAAAAGTCCCCTGGAGTGCTCTGAAATGGTGTTTTTCAATGTGAGGGCTGCACGCAATATAGGGTGTTGAGGAGTATTGAGATAATGATCTTTCTTGTGATATATCATTAACCCTCTGGGGTCTGAGGGTTTGTTTTGGGGCCATGGGGAATTTTGACATGCACTGACATTTGTGTTGTTTTCAGTATTTTAAAAACATATTAATAGCTAAAGTGTGAAAACACTGTAAACAGCACAAGTTTGGCTACAATAATACCGAAGCAGTAAACATAAACATAAACATAAAACCGAGAAAACACAAGCTCGTATTGAACTGTGGATGTCGTAACGGTTCAATATTATATTCAGAACCGTGACATCCCGTATATATATATATATATATATATATATATATATATATATATATATATATATATATATATATATATATATATATATATATATATATATATATATATATACCTGTAATCAAGCAGAATAGATTAAGAGACAGAAAGACAAATGCAAAAAGTTGGAAATATTTAATGACATGGGATAATCCTACTTTTTTTTTGTTTAACAGGAAAGATAAGTAATGATATCTGTATATTTTAACATAATATATTATGCTATTACATTACATACACAAATAACAATGATGCTAATACTTACTAAAACGTACTGAACGAACCATTAAAATAAGATGTTTTCACAGAATTAGATTTGATGTCACAACAAATAAAGAGCAGCAGGTTTTATTTAATTAGCATCTACCAGAAAATGAAAAAAAGACACTTTCTGCTTGAAATTGAATATTTTGTGCATTAAAAGTATAAGAAAGGAAGTTTAAATATATATTTGTTGTTGTAGATCCCCAATGGATTAGATGCCTTCAATAATCGTAGCTGAATTCACATTAGAAACACTAGAGTTTCCATTAATCCTTTAATTAATGTTTTACAGTCTCTTGTTCAAATGGACATTTCCCCCTTGACAGATTGTACAGTATATAGTTGATCAGGTAAGTGCATCGACCTGTCAGTAAATCACAGCAGTGGAGGATCTGTTGGTGTCGAAGTTTGCTCTAGAGTCTTTCGTCCTCACTGTCATCTGATGCTGAGGATGATGATGAGGAGGAGGAAGATGATGAAGACTAGGGTAAGAAGATAAACGCTGAAGTTAGTATCGATTTGAAAACTGATAAAGATTCATGAGAATGTAATGTTCTCCAGGAAATTGTTTTTGGAACTTGTTCTCTCATTTTTAATATGCAAATTGTAAAAATTTGATACTTTATTTATAATCTCAGTACTTCAATGAAAAGAAAGATCAAAGGAATTTATTTGAAATAGAAATATTGTTAACACTTTATATTAAGGTGTCCTTGTTTCATGTACTTCCTGTAGTTATTTTTATTGTGCATAATTACGCACCACTAAACCTGTGGTGTCAAACTCATTTTAGCTCAGGGGCCACATGAAGTAAAAATCTGTTCTCAAGTTGGCCGGACTGGTCCAAAAAATAGAGAAGGGTGGGTGGGTATGGGTACCACGCCTCCTTTTTCAAATGGTACATTTTCATACGACTGAACTCTGAACTGCCACAACACTGACAAAACTTAATATAGTTAAATTTCCTTGTGAGATCACCTTAGTGTGCAGGGCTTCCCACAGGTTTGAAATATACTTGCAGTGGTAGCCTGATTAAAATACACCTTTTTCCCACAGCACATAAATGGTGAACTACATGCAACAAACAAAAATTAATGTGTTTTTTTTAACTTGATTTGTATTTATTATGACACTGTTATACACCTTTTTTTTCATTGGGTTAAAGTTATTTTTAAAAAAGGCTGTTGAAATAATAGAAATTCACTATTTATGTGAAGTTTATTCATAAACTAATTTCGAGAGGAGCACGTGCTTATGATTGAACGCGGCTGGTTCTGCATTAGCATGCATGATCCACCAATCAGGCCATTCCTAACCCACTATAAAGAGCCAGGGTTTTTTCACTACAGTCATCTTCGATTTGAAGAATCCCCCCTTCCACCCCTACTTCTTCACCTTTCCCTCCATGGGGCAGCACGGTGGCCCAGTGATTAGCACTGTCGCCTCACAGCAAGAACGTCACCGGTTCTAGTCCTTTAACCGGCTGGTGGTCGTTTCTGTGTGTAGTTTGCATGTTCTTCCCGTGCTTGCGTGGGTTTTTCCCGGGTCCTCCGGTTTTCTCCCACATTCCAAAAAGATGCACAAGAAGTAAATTGATAAATCTAAATTTTGCACTACAGTTAATCTCACCATGCAGCATATCTTTTCATAGCATTCAATTTTTAGTCATCAGTTTTTATCAAGGGGGAGTTGTCGAGATCTACCTGAGCTCAGAGCTCCCCTCTCGCCCTCCAAACGGGAGGGAGCCCAGGGCTCAAGAACCTTTGAGCTCAGGGCTCTCTCCCAGGACAGCATGCCAAACTTGCATATAATCAATCATCAGCTAAGTGTGAACTCTTGAATTTACTTTTATGCTATTTAGGAGCCATGTGCACCCACTGACAGGTAAAGGGTGCTCTGCTCTCCCTCTCTCTCTCTCTCTCTCTCTCTCTCTCTCTCTCTAAAAATGCTATATTGGAATGACATTTATAGTATTGTCAAACTTTTTAGATATGTATAATGTATGTAATATATTAACATCATTAAATATATAAAATATACAGCAAATGAAAAATAAATATCAGAAAAAAAATGAATAAAAAACATTATTGCTAAAAAAATTACAAGAATTACTAGAATAAAAAGTGTAGATTATTTAAATAAGGCAAATAAGTTACCAAATTTCTGACGGTAAACAAATACTTTGCAGCCATTCTAGTTGTCATTTTGTTCTTTCCGTGTATAAAGTTTAAATGGGTAGTTTATTTAATGATTAATCATTTAATGTTTCTCTCGTGGCTGTGCATGCGCTGCCAGCTGCGAAATGGTAATGCAAAAACCCATACAAATAACGACAACTTTAGAAAGCAAAAGTAAAGCCTGAATCTTGGACATTTTAGGCGATTCAGAAACTACCGTCAGATGCATTTAGGCGGAAAAGTCGCATCTCTGTTGGTCTGCAGAGCACGTGAGAATTCCCGAGTGAGTGACAGATCACGCACACACAGAACCAGCAGTAGGAAACGTACAGAGCGAGAGAAGATTTTGCACTGGTTAATCGATCGCGAATGTTTCGTTTTCTTGGACGGATACCAAAAAAAGTGTAAAAGGATGATGATAATAGTATTATTTATGGGTCATCACCACCAAATATATCTGGGTGGCCCGCCCAAATAAAGTCTATGTGTGAAAAGCACTGGCGTGGTATGACAGTATAGATGAGGTCTTTCTCTTTGAGATGGCTGTCAAACTGATGCTGATTCAGGCTTCTGAATTGGATGAAATTAAGTTTGCCATCCAGTGGACACAATTGGAACAGCAGTATATTTTATTGAAAAATTTCAGATCACAGAATGATCTTGCAGGCCGCATTAAATTCGATTGCGGGCCTGATCTGGCCCGCGGGCCATACGTTTGACACCCCTGCCCTGAACGCATAACAGGTAATCTAAACCTAACCAATTGTGTAAGTGCATGATAGCTCTTCTGTAGTTCCTACTGCTGAATGGCTGCTGTGTGATTTGGACTTGAGCTGACATGATTATTGTGTTGTTGTTGTTGTTTTTAGAAATATTGCTTAGTGTATCTTTAAATCCTCACATTGTCTCTAAGAAACGTGACTATTTTACATATTGGCAGAATTCAGTGGCTAATTCTTACGAATTCATACAATTCAATTTGTTTTAACTCATTCATTCATTCATTCTCTTGTCGGCTTAGTCCCTTTATTAATCCAGGGTCGCCACAGCGGAATGAACCGCCAACTTATCCAGCAAGTTTTTACGCAGCGGATGCCCTTCCAGCTGCAACCCATATCTGGGAATAATCCACACTCTGACACTCGCACACTTCTGACAATTTAGCCTACCCAATTCACCTGTACCACATGTCTTTGGACTGTGGGGGAAACCGGAGCACCTGGAGGAAACTCACGCGAAGGCAGGGAGAACATGCAAACTCCACACAGAAATGCCAACTGAGCCAAGGTTGGAACCAGCGACCTTCTTGCTGTGAGGCGACAGCACTACCTACTGCGATACTGCCTCGCTGTTTGAACACATGGTTTTTAAAGAGAGGCGTGCCCCTAAACTCCACCCTACCCCTCATTCACTGTCAAAAATGTAAAAAATTGACTCAGCTTAAAATTTTGTAGGCAATAAACTTCAGGCCATTTTTAGTGTACTCAACTTAAATCTAGTCAAGTGCAGTAATAGGGTTGACAATTTTCAAAAAGTTTGTTGCCTCAAAATTTGAAGGCGCAATGTTTGGGGATGAGCTAATCAAACACAAATGTACAAATTAGATCCTACAAATTAATATGAAATAACTACTAAATCAAAAATGTATTAATTTTTCAGTACTGACCCTTGAACGTGTTGGAGCAGGTGGAGTGGCCGGTTTTTCGATGTCCTTTTCTGTGTCTTTCCTCCCATCCACCTGTGTGTAAGCTGGTGCCGGGACATCAGCAGCGGGCTCTTTATTCAACAGCTGAGGGGTGATGGGAATCCCTTTTGCTTTGAGATGCTCATAGGCTTTTCTGTCGGCCACCAGAAGGACCAGCGTGTCTCCACTGTTGCGGATGAGGTTCACAACCTGCTCATGTGTGCTCATCTCCACATTCACTCCATCCACCTCCACAACAACATCATCATCCACCAGCCCAGCTCTGTCTGCTGCTCCACCTTTCACCACCTGCCAGAAAACACATCACAAGCTTTATTTAGTTATTCAGGTTTATAATGATGATGAAAACCCTTTATTGGTCACATACACTTTTACATGTAGCGAAATCGGACCCCCTGACCATACACAAACATCACACATGTCAGGGGAAGACAGGTCAAACAAGAGGTAGCTTTGAGAAAGAGAAAATTAGATGCATTTGAAAAAAAAGGAAGTGAAAAATGCCCCTCTCAGACTATCCTTGAAGTAGGGCAGTGTGAGATCAGGGGGGAAAACCCAGCAACCAGGCACATAAACACATAGACATAACATTGCGACAGGGGATGTGAATATAATCTGATAAAGGTGGCAGTCATCTGGCAGTCACCCACCTACCCACACCGGTGCGTAAAAGCACATGAAGGCATGGGATGTGGAGGGAGGCAGTGATTGTATCTTCAGCTGTGTACATGTGTGTATAAGCCTGTACAGTCGCAACAGGTGTTCTTGGATCAGAGATCAGGAATTCAGAGTGTCTCGTTATCTTTTTTCCCGGAGGAAGTTGCTTGTCACCAGCCGAGACCATCTGGCAGGAGTGTCGCAGGGAAGCCAAAAGAGAAAAGGTGTCCAAATGTTGGTAAATATCTGCCAATTTTGCTGATATCTAATGTCTATCATTGGTTTCCAGGTCTGTCCAAATCTCGTAGCAAAGCCGCTAGTTTCCCCCTGATGTTTTCCAATTTGCAGTCTATGACCACAGTCTGATTAGTAGCAACTCTGCTTAGCACCACTTCAGTCCAGCTGGCCAGCTTGATGGGGTTTTGAGCCACACTGACCACTTTTATCAATCATTGATACCCCAGCCCCCCCCCCCCCCCCCCCCCCCATCAGCAGAAACCTTGCTATCAAAGTTCAGAATAGATCAATATTTTCAATATCCTCTAGGGACAGAGCGGCCAGGCACATGACGCACCACTTCTCCCTCCCTTCCATCATGTATCCAGCAGCAATGGTTCCCGCAGGACAGTTGCGTTCCCCTGAACCCAGATTTCTCATCAAGAAGATGGTGTTAATTGCGTACAGAGACCAGTTGATAAAATATATAATTCTTTATTGTTTAGAGCAGTGGTTCTCAAACGTTTTTCATCAAGTACCACCTCGGAAAAAAATTGTCTTTGCAAGTACCACCATAAAAAAGAAATAACTCCTGGTTTGTTAGCACTTGGAAATGTTGCCTAGACCTCATAAATATAGGCTTTATGTCATCATATTCGTATATAAATCATTTTTGATAATTTCTTTAAATATATGTAGCATGTACATATTACATATTTGATTCATCCGCGTACCACTAGAGGGAAGCCTGCGTACCACTAGTGGTACACGTACCACAGTTTGAGAACCACTGGTTTAGAGAGAAGGGCAAGGAAAGCCTCAGAGAGAGAATAAGACAAGACAAGAGGAGCCAGCCAGGAGAGATATGGATGGGACAGGAAAAAAAGAGTCTTCTTTGCCGAGAGCCAAAGAAGTGTCAATCACCAACACTTAAGTTGTATAACTAGTGTGATTTAAAGGGATAGTTCACCCATGAAGGAAAATGTATTCACTAGTTGCTTAGCGTTAATTGGTTACAAACCTTTATGAGTTTCTTTCTTCTGCTGAAGCTAAGATGTTTGAAGAAAGGTTGAAACTGGTAATCATTGACCATCCATAGTAGGAAAACAAATACTATGGGAGTTAATGGTTACATGTTTCCAGCATTCTTCAAAATGTCTTTTTTGTGTGTGTGTTGAACAGAAGAAAGAAACTCAGGTTTGTGATAAGTGAAGGGTGAGTAAACGATGAAATATTTTTTAGCTGTAGGTGAACTCTCCCTAAGTCTGTCAACTTACAAAATGATAGAACTACAATAAAAATGTTGAACGCATCGCTCATGTACTCATTAAAAATGGTAATATTTGATTTTATTGTTATTATTCAGCAGTTATTATACTGTCATACACTAAGATTTAGGTTTAAGTTAAATTTTCACAAGGGACAGTGTACATTACGTTCACCAAGAACGCAAATGTACCCAAATTAGTACAAAGACTAGTTTTCATTGGTAGTCTCTTTGCCAGATGTTAAAGGCCTATACCAAATAAATAAATAAAAGAGTAAATAAATAAATAAAAATACAAACTAAAAACAAAACTCAAATAAACAACATGATTCAACAACAAGATCAAAAGGCCTTGTCTTCACAATGTTGATAAATAAGAAGGCATTTCTGAAAATTATGCTAAAATGACACTCAAAGAACAAAAAATTGTCGGTCTTATTGTATGTACTTGAATTGCATATGACATTTTCCACCATTTTATAGACAAATCAATAAATGTAATATTCAAATGTTTTATAATTACATGAGTGAAATGTGTTAGGAACATATTCGATTTTGGTATTTTAAAATGCTGCAAATGTTAATTAATTTTATGTATTATTTGGTTTATATATAGTTTAGTCTAAATGTATTTGTTGAAATTGCATGAAATCAACATAAACCTGTTTAAAAAACATAAAAAAAAAAGAATTAATGAATGCCCACACACACACCCATACAGTTGTGTGAAAAAATAGGACATCCTATGAAAGACTGCGAGTGAGGGTGTCCCAACTTGGTCCACAGTTAGAATATGCATGTTTGTAGAATTGCATTTACAGAAGGTCTTGAAAAGTCTTTTCTTCAGTGTTAATTGTTTAGTTGTATTAACCTTTCTGTATTGTTAAAATCGAAATTAAAGAGCCCATATTATGGGTTTTTGAAAATTCCCCTCCATGTAGTGTGTAACACAGCTCTAAGTGAAGTGAAGTATCCAGCTAAGGCTTAAATCTGTAAGAATACAGTGTTTAAAACGGTTGATTCATCTATAAAAGAGTCGACTCATAGTGCTTCAAACGAGTCGCCTTGATACCGACTCATTAGGTGTTTCGCCATGACGTACGAACGAAACCAAGTTATTCACGTGCACGCGCAAACCCGGGAGATTTCAAACCTGAGGCCCCGCCCTCTGACGCAGAAACCCAGACACACACACACACCCACAAACACACGCACACCCACAAACACACGCACACAAACATGCCGGTCGATTGAAGTCACACTGCAGATGGACATTATATTGAGTCTCTACCCAAAGATGAAACATCAGCATTATAACCAAGCAGTTGGAAACTTCTGGAAGCTACATGCTACAAAGAATACTTCATCTGAGTTTGTTAAAGGAAGGATCAGTAAAGAGTAACTGATGGACGTCAGGATGGGTTTCTTCCATTTCTCAAGTGTAAGTACGTGCGGTTAAAGTTGTTGCCTCGTTGACTCTAGCTTGCAAATGTATTTAGTTGTGATTTGTTACTTGTAACCGCGTGTACTGTATCAGGTTAACTGGATATTTTATCTTATCGCGTGCAAAGTCACGTTAAAAACGCGACGCGTGCTGTTTGTTTATGGAGCTCCATGCTAGAGTTCTGCTCCCGCGATTTATTCGGAAATTTATTCCCGCGCCGCAGAAATCTGGTGCGGGGACAGCCGCGGGAATAAATTTCCGAATAAATCGCGGGAGCGGTCGGTAACGGGTTTAATTTGGGACGGGAGCGGGCTGTCTAGCAATATCACGGATATTGCTATGCGAATTAGAAAGAGAGAGTCTGCGTGGTGCTTGTGTGTGTGTTAGTGCGCACGCGCGCGTATGAGAGAGAGAGAGAGAGAGAGAGCGAACGAACGAACGAACGAGCTTTGTGCTGTGTGTGTGTGTTTATACAGACAGCGTTGCTGTCTGGACTGTATACTGGGTGATTTTTGGTTGTGTTCTCCGCTCTAGCGGGACCGGGCGCGGCGGGCAGAAAACGGAGCGGGTTCTCAGGCTAAAACCTGGCGGGTGCGGGCAGAAGCGGGAGCGTTGTCATCCGGAGGTGTGTGTGTGTGTTTTTGTGTGTGTGTGTGGTATGGCGAGTACACTGTCTCCTTCTTTCGGTTATCCGTGGCACTGTCCACTCGCCATAGTGTGGCAGCTAAAATCCACGCCTACACTATCGAGCGTGTATGAACTGTGATTACTTTTTAAATTGCTGATTAGCTATTGGCCATTTCCCTCTCTGACTGAAGGCAGTCGACCAATCGCGACAGACTGTCATCGGTCCAATCAGCCGGATTAGCTCCGCGCTAAGGAGGGGTTTGGGAACAAATGAATCACTGGACGATTCATACAGGAGTCGCTGGGATAATTAGGTAAAAATAAATGCAGATTATAAGACCATGAAAGTGTTTTTTGACCTTGCATGCATATTAGACTGTTGTTGGAGACCCTTACAACCAGGGTATGACCCTATTTCATGTATAATATGGGCTCTTTAAATAAATTTTAAAACATTACAAAATACCCAGGCTTTCATAGGGTGTCCTATTTTTTTTTTTTTTCTTCACATAACTGTACATACAGAATGTGAATATGGTAGAAATAAGGTTGGTGGCAGAACAAGCAAAAAAATAAAATAAAAATAAATAAAACAGGAAGAGACTGAAATTTGAATATTTGATTTTAAATTGTAATATTTTCAGTAATTTTGTAAAAAAAAAAAATCTATTTTAAGTAGCTAATGTTATAGAATTTTATGTAGCTGCATCTTACTCATTTCTTGTTCATGTGCAATGCGTATGATGCTTTAAAACATGTAAAAATGCTTAAAATATATCATTCAAATGTGTGATTTTATATGCAATTCAGCTCTGTACACTGTCCCTTGTTGTGAAAAGTTAACTTAAACTTAAATCTTAGTGTATAACAGTATAATAACTGCTGAATAAATACAATAAAATCAAATATTACCATTTTTAATGACCACTGAAAACATAAAGTGATTTCGATCATCATCATTTCTTTGACTGCACCTCTTGAATGTGCTGCCCGGGAACACCCTGGATGCCATTGAGATGGAAGCCAAACCCAGCAGAAGTTCTCTCCAGCCGGCACAGTTTGGGTTTGTGGTCAACATCTGCTGGTTCAGCTGCTGCTGGGACAGGTGTGGGTGTGGCTGCAGGTGCAGGTGTGGCTGCAGGTGCGGGTGTGGCTGCGACTGCGGCTGCAGGTACAGCTGCAGCCACAGCAGGTATTGCTACAGCTTCATTGTCTGGATATCCGAGCAGAGATCCTCTCATTTCCTCCCAGTACAGAAGTGGAGAAACCCCACCCTATGCAACACATATATAGTAAAGTCAATGGTAATGATAGTACACTGTGACCGTGTTTTTTTTTTTTTTTTGGTAAATGCTTATTAATGTGTTCAATCGAACTTAAAGGGATAGTTCAGCTAAAAATTACAATTCTGTCATCATGGTTTACTTGACTTTTACTTGTTCTAAATCTGTGAGATTTTTGTCTTCTCAGTAACACAAAAGAGGAAGGATATTCCAGCCCATTGACTTGCGTCCTCAGTAGTGGACCAAGTGTTTTCATGAATTTTCTTTTAATTTTTTGAGCTACTCTGTCAAGTCCTGTTGTACTGTGCGGAGGACATCCTGGGCTTTCTAGTGGTATGCCCTTTGATTGGCTGGCATGTTAGGAACCACTTCTTACACTGCATCCAAAATGGCCGACATACAAACAAGCACATTTTATGGGAAGGAGTGAGGCATGTAAATTTTTGCTTTTTAAATGTTTTTTTACTATTATTATTACGTTTATATTTGCTTATTAAAGTGTCAGGAACAATATATTTAGCTTACAAAGCTGTTAAGTTGTTTGTGCTACAAAATATGTTAAAATATGTTATAGTGGTATAAAACTATAGTGGGCACCAGGACCATCTTAATGTAATTAATGACTGCATGTTGTAGGCAGAACTGAAGCAGAGAGGATTCTTTATAAGATAGTTGAGGGACACTGGCTAATTTTTTCCAGGGACACTGGAAAACATGACAGAAGAGGTAACTGTGGGCTTTTCTTGAAGATTAGACTAAATGAGTCATTACATTATTATTTTTTTTTTACTTGACACGTAATTGTGAAGTGAACTGAATAGTAAATGGTTCAGAAATGTGATGCTGTTTTTATTGCGCTGTCACCGTTTAATGACGCCATGTGTCGAGAAAACTGAAATTGTGTGGTGGACGTTAGCAAAGTCTCTTTAAGGCAAGTCATTTCACTTGCCGGCCATCTTTGAAACATCTTTTGGGCAGTATGCTCGGGCATTCTGTTTGAATGGGGAAACATCAAATTCTACACTTTTACACTTTTCCTCAATCAAAAGTATACGAGTGACACATCTTGTATATTCTTTAGTCTTAGACGTCGACAAAGAGCATAGAATCACTAAGAGGCGACACTCTAGTGCGATTTGGGGAAACAGCCACTAGATGGCGCGGCGGCCATTTTGGAATGAAATGTTCGATTGTTGTCCAATAGAACAACAGCATAATATAAGTCTGTAAAATAACTATCAAACGTGCTGATGATTGTGATAGTAAGTGTTGTATTTTCGTCTTACAGGTTGTATCTCAGCTTTAATGCGCTTTTTAAATAAAAATGTAAATAAAAAACAAAGTAGCTGCTTTCCATCATGACGACAATAAGATCCAATGGATCGCTTTTGCCCCGAAATGGCGTAATCCGGGGCTGTTGCTGGGTGCTGTTGTTGCAATGGAACGTTTTGAGTATCCCCTCTTGGTGATTCTATGCTCTTTGACTTCGGTCACGATAACTTTTATTTCCTGGTTTTGTTACAGGAATTATTCATATACAAATTAAACACTGATGATATGTAATGACAAATGTAATTTGTACTACTGTAGTTCAGGTCAAGAAGAATAATAACGATGCTGTTATAATGATACAATTATAATGGCCTCATGACAATCATGTTTATGACAGATTTATGACCAGTTATGTTGCCTTGGTAATGTCAAGTTGTCATGACAAAGACATTGCGAAAAATGTCATCTTTGCATTCACAATGACATAATTAAGCAAATGAGACAGTTGTCATAAGCATTTCATGAATTTAA
>NC_141029.1:6172500-6185000 GCF_052040795.2 Danio rerio | reverse complement strand
TGGAAAAGAGGTTGGGTTATGAACAGGTTTGGTGGCATGGGTATGTTTAAGGGTGGGTTAAGGTGTAAGGGATGGTCAACAGTGTATTTACAAATGTGATTACAAAAGTTAATTACAGATGTAATTACATACATGTATTTAATTAAGCATAAGTACACAATAAATACATGTAGTTACACAATAAGTACATTATAACAAACTATTAATTACTGTGTAAGTACATATTAGTTAAAGCCACTTAATATAAAGTGGGATCATTTTTTTTTAACAGATTAGCATTCATTTAAGATGGTAATATATGACTTTTAAAAGTAACTTTATCCAACATTGGCAAAATCATGGTCTTAAAGTTCCATAAATATAATATAATGTTGACATACTGTACATACTCACCTTTACGTTTAGGATCTTCCTTCAGCATGAAGCCATAGCCATCGGCTCTCTTGATCATGTCTGCAATGCGCGGTTTATGCGGGAGGTGTTTGACTGTGGCATGAGAAACACCTGGTTGAATGTTTTTGCTCTTGAAATATCTGTCAGCTTCTTCATCCACCAGCAGAAGCATTAATCTGTCACTCGCTGCTTTCACCTATAATAACAAAAGAAAAGTGGGGGACAGTAACTAATATTTATACTTCACTACTGTACTTATGTACATTTTTTAAATATTTGTACTCTATTGGAGTATTTCTTTTTTCTTTAAGGAGACATTTTACTTTACAACTTTGCAAAATATTGTACCAATTTTATTCCATTAATTGTAAGTGAAACATTTCACTGATTCAGATGATCCAGTTAGAGCCAGTCTCGAGTAAACGATTCAAATGATTCAGTTAGAGCTAATCTACAGTTAACCATTCACTGATTCAAATGAACCAATAAGAACGAGTCTCGAGTAAACGATTCACTGATTCAAACGATACAGTAAGAGCAAGTAAACATTCAACCATTCCATGATTCAAATTAACCAGTCAGAGCCAGTCTTGAGTAAACGATTCACTAATTCAAATTAAACAATCAGAACGAGTCTCAGGTAACCAATTCAATGATTCACATGATCCAGTTAAAGTGAGTCTATATTCAACTATTCACTGATTCAAATGAACCAGTAAGAGCCAGTTTAAAGTAAACGATTCACTCATTCAAATGATCCAGTCAGAACGAGTCTCAAATGAGAAATTTTCTAATGTTCATGATCCAGTCAGAAAGAATCTTAAATTAACAACTTACAGATTCAAATAATACTGTCCGAATAGGCCTCAAGTTAATTATTCAGTGATTCAAATGAATTAGTCAATGCCAGTCTCAGGTAAATGATTCACTGATTCAAGTAATCCAGTCAGAACGAGTCCCAAATGATCAATTTACTGATTTACATGAACCAGTCAGAACAGAAGGAGTCTAAAGTAAATAAAAAAACTTAAATAATTTTGCCAGAATGAGTCTCAAGGTAACAATTTACTGATTCAAATGAACAAGTCAAAACCCTTCTCAAAGTAACAAATTACTGATTCAAATTATCTGGCCAGAATGAATCTCAAGTTATCGATTCACTGATTCGATTATATGCAGTCAGAGCAAGTCTCAAGGTAACAATTAATTGGAAAAAGCACTGTAGCCCCTGGATTGAAGACAATTTTTATGAACAACAGATCAGGTTTTTAAAAGACTGACTAGATGTTGTGGAACAAAGCCTTATAAGTTAGCAAAAATATAGTATGTAGACAGGATTTATATCATTTCACAAAAAATGTCATTCTACTTACCTTTTGCACGATCTGATCATGTACGAGATGCTCAACATTTTCACTGTTGATCTCCACTAGGCGATCACCGAGCTTCACACCTGCCTGATCTGCCACTCCTCCTGACACCACGTCTACCATGAATATGCCATGAGCCCCTGCGGGAAAAACAAAAGAAAAAACTTTTCTTCAAACACATACCGATTCTTGGTCTCTTATGTCATCAGAAATATTTCAACAATCAAATTATTGGTTGATTCAACCAAAACAATTCTAAGAAAATGAGCTCATGTTTAACTTTCGCAATATCAGAAGACCACTTGGTCACTGTTGACTTCACAGTGCACTAGAACACACTTAGGGTGCTCTCACACCTGTGAATCGATTCAGTTGTTCCGAAACAGGAATTGAAATTGTTACAATGTTGCTTGTTGTTCTTGATGCGGTTCGCTTTCACATGGCTAAAAACACGGCTTTCACAAGAGCTAAAACAAGTCACGTGTGAGTAAACTCTCATCTCATTGGTCAGAGTTTCACGGTTCATTTTGTAGAGTCCCGCTCATCTGTCAGAGGGGGTGGTGGTTTGGTGGCGTTTGACAAGGTGCGTGCGATGTGTCTAAAGAGCGAGGATGGATGCGGTGGGGAGGGGTAAGAAGGGTGCACGACGTATTTGAGGAGCGGGAAGGAAATGCGCAATTTACCAGAGATTATCACTCGTTTGCAGGCATCCGGGAGTCTCTGTGCATTTACGGGAGACTCCCGAAACTTCCAGGGGACTTGAGATGTCTGGAATGACCTACTCATAATTCTCTCTTCATATAGCCGTATGCCTATTACATATCCAACCCAGGCTCATTCCAATAACGTAGCCCCGCGGACATTTCTGGAGACCGCGATTTACGTGGCCGGAGGTACGTATGGCCACATTTCGTTTTTTTCGAACGAACGCTGCGGGGCGGTGTGACACTGCTCCTCTTCTTCACGCTCGCTCGCCGGCTGTGACGGCTTACCTCCATGTGCAGGGCTTTCCCGTCACAACTAGGAGGCCCGGAGAAGAAGCCGGCCGCAGCGACGACGACCGGGATCGAGTCCGGGAAGAGCGGTTCCAGAAATCAGGTAAGATGAAAAACAGAATCCAAAAAATAAAATCGTGGAGTTCGCAATGGGGCGAGAATGCGGCGAAACCCGAAATTGCAGTCAAAATCGGACGAGGGCTTTTGCTTTTTTTTTTTATATTTCTAGACAACTTTTGTAAATCATCATTTGGGACAGACGGTCGCTCGACAGTGGCCTCCGCCGACTTTTCGCATGAGAACAGCATGGGCGTGAACGCCGCAGCCCCCTCTCACGGATTCGCGAAAACAAAACCTGCATGGATACGTACCTCCTGGGACTATTTTCGCGGCCTCCAGAAATGTCCGCAGGGCTACGTTTCCACAATGAGCCTGGGTTGTACATATCAAAGGGCCCATTGGAATGAAGGATTTCAAAGGGTACAACAAATGAACATTCAGACCCCAATGATCGTTTGCACAAAAGTTATTTAGTCCTACAAACTGAATTCCATTATAAAGGGCTCATCCATTTGCCCTAATCCATTGGATGCACTGTAAGTGCTGTAAATAAGGGGATTAGGGCATAAGGATAAGCCCTTCTGAATGGAACACAGTTCTTAAATCAGTCTACTATGGATACAACAAAGCAGACATTGCTGTTAACCTTCTTTTAAAGTTGTATATTTAAGAGTGTCATTCTTGCAGTTGGAATTTAATATAATTACAAAGCTTGACATGCGTCGTGGTCAAAGAAAATCCACTTATTTGGTTTTAATCCTATTTAAATCAATTTTTACAGATTACGATTGTTCATTCAGAGTCTTCTTTATGAATGGTGTTCCACAGCGGTTGGTGTAGGATCCACTTTTGTTTGCTTATTTACTATGTTAACTGCATAACTGCAACTTTTAAAGAGATGATATTCAACAATGCCTTTTCCACAAAACTCGCCCCCCCTCTTAAAAAGATAGTTCTATCACAGGTCCATAGCCAGCTTATTAAAAGGAGAGGTTCTTTTTTCTCAAAAGGTTCAAACACAGGTTCAAACACTGCATTTTAGTGACATTTTAAGCAATTATTTGTGTTGGATTAGTTTGTCGGATGGTTAGGTAACACTTTAGAATAACTATCCGTTTTAACTACTTAATAGATTATTAATAAACTGTTAGTTAATGAGTTGTAAATTACTTGTTAAATAAAACTTAATAGTTTGTTAATTATTTATAACTGTGCCTTATTGATCTTATTCTAAAATGCAGATGTGCGCCTGTTTCGCGATTGTCTTAGAACTTCCGATTCAGTCGCCTATGGGAGAAATGACTAGGAATAATAAACAGCAGAAAACGGTCAAACTACTTGCTCTACAAACAAATGTTTGCATGACTATATAGACCAAGTAGAATAATATAATAAGAAAATATCAAATTGCAAACATCAAGCAGCGTAATGAGCAGTTTTTAACGTCAAAAAATGAATGTAAGTGAATGAGACCGGAAGTCTCAAGCCAAAAAGATTCAAATTTCAGCGCCCACTCGTCGGCGGAGAATAAGGTGAATAGAAGGCCAACAGATAACTTACAAGCTGTTAGTTAACAAGTTATGAATGACTTCTTAGCTGTATTTTAATGATTTATAATTACCCAATATATTAGTAATAGGCGAGGCAGTGGCGCAGTAGGTAGTGCTGTCGCCTCACAGCAAGAAGGTCGCTGAGTCGCTGGTTCGAACCTCGGCTCAGTTGGCGTTTCTGTGTGGAGTTTGCATGTTCTCCCTGCATTTGCGTGGGTTTCCTCCAGGTGCTCCGGTTTCCCCCACAGTCCAAAGACATGTGGTACAGGTGTATTGGGTAGGCTAAATTGCCCGTAGTGTATGAATGTATGAGTGTGTGTGTGAATATGTGTGTGGATGTTTCCCAGAGATGGGTTGTGGCTGGAAGGGCATCCGCTGCGTAAAAAATTGCTGGATAAGATGGCCGTTCATTCTGCTGTGGTGACCCCGGATTAATAAAAGGACTAAGCCAACAAGAGAATGAATGAATATTAGTAATAGATCATGATCAAGCTGTTGGTAAATTACTTACTAAAAACTTGTTAATGGTCTGTTAAAAGTTTATATATATTATTGGGAAGTTATTCTAAAGTTGCAACTATTCTTCATTTATTAACTTAGTAAATGAGGAACAGTTGCAACTTTAGAATAACGTCCCAATAACATATATAAGCTATTAACTAACTCTTAACTAATATATTAACTCACACTTTACAGATCAGTTGTTCGTATTTGTTAATCATCTAATAATACCAGTGAAACTTTGTAGAACAGCAAATGGATGGAGCAAGTTCAAGCCACAGAAATTTGATTTGATATTTTAAATAAAAAATGTTTGTACCTTAACTTTGTTCCACTCATGGGCTTTTCTTTGTGCTGTATTTTACCAAAGAAATTCCACAGATGAAATGTTGAACATTGTGTTTAATGTATAGAAACACACATACTGAACCATCACATGGCAGAACAGCAGCATACAACAGAATACAAACCCACAAGGTTTGGGCACTTTTTGTGCTAAACATGAAAACAAAATAAATAAAATTTCTGTTATTAAAAAAGTTCTATAAAATTTCACTTGCATTAGTAGATGGTAAACAGACTATAAACAACTGATTTGTAAAGTGTGAGTCAATATATTAGTTAAGTATCAGTTAATAGTTTATGTATGTTATTGGGACGTTATTCTAGTTGCAACTATTCCTCATCTGCCAACAGTTAATAAATGAAGAATAGTTGCAAATTTAAAATAACGTCCTAATAACATATATAAACTATTAGCTGATACTTAACAAGTCTTTAGTAAGTAATTTACCAACAGCTTGATCATGATCTATTACTAATTTACTAGGTAGTTATAAATCATTAAAATACAGTTAAGAAGCCATTTATAACCCATTAACTAACAGTTTATTAATGGACTATTAACTGGTTATAACGGATAGTTATTCTAAAGTGTTACCCTCACTGAAGCTAAGCAGGGCTGAGCCTGCATGGTCAGTACCTAGATAGGAGACCACATGTGAAAATAGGTTGCTGTTGGAAGTGGTGTTAGAGAGGCTAGCAGGAGGCGATCAACTTGTAGTCTGAAATTCCATGGAATGTCTCATGAAGAGTAGTGTAACCCCATTGTCCTGGCCAATTTCTGGCTCTATCACTGTCTCTTCACTCCCTCAATAGCTGGTGTTTGGTAGGCGCACTGGCGCCGTTGTCCTGTGGCTGCCATTGCATCATCCAAGCAGATGCTGCACACTGGTGGTGGTGTGGAGAGACCCCCCTCATGAGTGTGAAGCGCTTTGGGTGTACGGCCAAATACAATAAATGCGCTATATAATCACACATTACTTACTAAGTTAATACAGTTATATATATATATATATATATATATATATATATATATATATATATAATGTAGTGACATTAGAATTTAAGAAATATAAAAAAAAACTTATTTTTAAATGCCAATTTATTATCCTCCATCATAAACAGCAAACAAAAACAAAAATTAAATTGGTAATCGGTTAAAACTTGTTTTACATTAAAAACTGTAGCCTATATGCAAATAACAAACTGGCCAGCTCATTTCCCTGGTCAGAATTTGTCAATTTAAATAATACAAGCCTTCTTTTATTGGCTAATTTATTGGTTATTCTTCTTAAAGCCTTCTTCTATTTGTTATTTTCACAATTTATGATGTAAAAAATGGAGCAGATGAGCTCACATAGGGGCCATATTCTAGATTTTCTTAGTAGGGAGGTGGGTCTTTCAAATTGGAAATGGAAATGGAAAATTATGGGGAGAAATTTATGGGGAGAAAGGGATGTGGGACTGCAGCTTAAGAACTTGATTAGCTAGCCCAGGTGTATGATTGGGGTTGGAACTAAACTTTGCAGGACATCAGCCCTACAGGACAGGGTTTGGGCACCCGTGCCTTAGCAGAACAGGAACATTTAGGATTTTCTATTTTTGGCTTATGTAACCAAATGCTATAGTGTGCACCTGACTTACTTACGGTGTTCCACAGGGCTCAGTGTTGGGTCTCCTATTGTTTATCACATTTATTCAGCTGTACACTTTTTCACAAAATACTTAAGTTAGTGTTTGGTCGATGGTACCATTCATGTGACCATTTTTTAAAAGCTTTACACTAACAAAAGTAAAGTTTATTGGGGCTTTATTGAAAACTCTCTCTCTTTCAAAAGTCTTTCGCTGTGAAGCTACTTCATTTTGGCATTTAATTCAGCTGTGAGGACTGTCACTCATACATGCGCCACTGAACACATCACACCTCTTCCTTTTCAACTCCACTGGCTTCAAATTCAGTATCGCATTCATTATAAAGTCTTGCTGCTCATTTTTAAATATCTTCAATGTCTGGCTCCTCTTTATCTTTCATAGTTTTATTTTTTTTAAACCACATATTCTACTGTTTCCTAAGATCATGCTTTTCGGATTGACTAACTGTTCCAAAATTTTAATTAGGCCAAGAATTGTAGGTTGTTCAATACAAAACTTCACCATTCAAATTTCACAATTTAAAACTCAGATTAAAGCATTTTAGTTAAGTATGATTTGCTGTATGAAACTGTCTATATGCTGTAAATATGATAATAATAATAATAATAATAATAATAATAATAATAATAATAATAATAATAATAATAATAACAATAATAATAACAATAATAATATTAATAATAATAATTATTATTATTATTGTTATTATTATTATTATTATTATTATTATTATTATTATTATTATCATTATTATTGCTTTGGATAGAAATAAATTCATACTTTCTACAAATATTTTCTCAATTTTTGATATTTCTGTCATTAACAGAATTGGGCTAAAAATGTATAAATTAAATTAAATTAAATTAAATTAAATTAAATTAAATTAAATTAAATCATTTTCTTTTCGGCTTAGTCCCTTTATTTATCTGGGGTCACCACAGTGGAATGAACCGCCAACTTATTCAGCACGTTTTTACACAGAGGATGCCCTTACTGCACCACTGTGTTGCCCTAAATTAAATTAAATTGAATTAAATTAAATTATATTAAATTAAATTAAATTAAATTAAATTAAATTAAATTAAATTAAATTAAATTAAATTAAATTAAATTAAATTAGGTGATGCAGTGGCGCAGTAGGTAGTGCTGTCACCTCACAGCAAGAGGGTTGCTGGTTCAAGCCTTGGCTGCGTCAGTTGGCATTTCTGTATGGAGTTTGCATGTTCTCCCTGCTTTCGCGTGGGTTTTCTCCGGGTGCTCCGTTTTCCCCCACAATCCAAAGACAAGCGATACAGGTGAAATGGGTAGGCTAAATTGTCCGTAGTGTATAAGTGTGAATGAGTGTGTGCGGATGTTTCCCAGAGATGGGTTGCAGCTGGAAGGGCATCCGCTATGTGGAACATGTGCTGGATAAGTTGGCGACCCCGGATTAATAAAGGCATTAAGCCAAAAAGAAAATGAATGAAATGAAATTCTAATTTCCAAGACAGAATTTCAAATAACAACATTGTTACCGACACTTATTTTAATTTTGAGATAAGAAGTAGGACTTTTGGTCACAGAGAAGTATTATTGTGGACCAGATGTCAAGCTGTTGGCCAATAGACTGGTCATTGCATTGTTTTATTTATTTATTTATTTATTTGTTTATTGGCTTACCCTTGGTGGACTTTAAGGAGAAGCCAAATCCACTGCTGGATTTTTGCAGATAACACAGTTTGGCTTTAGCAGCTGGTGTAGACACTCCGTTCATGGTGGGCTGGCTTTGACCTGGCAAGGACTGAAGGTCGGCAAGATTCACATTGTTGGCTTTTGCTGTCTTATAGGCCTCTTCTCCAAGCACATGCAATGTGACGCTCATGCCACTGTTCCTCACCAAATCTGCAACCTGACCCAAAAATTATAATAAAAAAGTGTCAGGTCATGAAACCCTGACCAAATGAAACACATTTTCTGGAGATGTTAACATTCATTCGTCCAGTTTTAAAAGTTGAAGTTGAAGACTTTATGTGATTTTATACATTATGTGGTAATTCAAAGTGATGATTGGCTGTCAGGATTGTAGAGTACACATATAGGTCATCAGATTTTTGGATTCTCCACATTTATTCAGGAGAAAGAGCTGGCTTAATAAATGAGATGTAATGTTGTTATTATGCATAAGAAATGCATATTATTCCCTGATGTAATGGTTTTAAACAAACGTAAAACATAAAACTGTTGTTGTTTTTTCAGCTAACGCATACATTTAACCATTCACTTTACTTAAGGTTCACGAAACCCTCAGGTATTTATTTATTTATTTTTGAGATCTTAACAGATTTGTGTGTGTTGATCATCAGTTAAGACAATGTTAGCACATTTTAGCTTTAATTGTGGGGAAAACTGGATAATTTTGAGCTTTTGTCAGCTAATTTTAGCCTCCGGTTTTAAAATATTTTTGAGGCAAGAACTGCAAGATGATGTGTCGGTTTCTTATTATTGTTTATAGCAGAGTTTTCTTATCCTATAAGTAGAGCCGGCTTCTTAATTATTCATGACTACGCATGCTTTTTGAAGGCAAGGCAGACCTGCCAGTGCCAAGCTGTGAGATCCTATGTTGATGATTGAGTGAGACAATGTCCATGGCACACAGTATTTAGCTGTTCATAAAGGGTCGTATGTGTTTGTTTCCATGATCCATGGGGTTTGTTGCATGTTTTTTCCCCACAATGCTGTCAGGGCCGAAACAGCAAAGCCGTTAGTGTGCAGCAAGCATTTTTGTCGGGAGAGCAGTACGAGAATTGGACAATGGTGGATGTTGTCTTTTATCAGGAGTTTATTAACATTTAGATACATCGCTGTGTTGCTGTGTTCGCCCAAATCCTCCAGATTACCAGCAGGGCTAAAGATTAAAATAGACAGGGCAAGAGACCTGCTGCACTGAGTCTGCATTCAGACCCGGGGATTGAGGGAGAAGTCCTCATTTATAGTGTTTATATGAACACGATTATCTTTATAATGACATAAATTTTGGTTATAATAATAATAATAATTATTTGTTACATTTATATAGCGCTTTTCTGGGCACTCAAAGCGCTTTACACAATGGGGGGGGAATCTCCTCATCCACCACCAGTGTGCAGCATCCACCTGGATGACGCGACGGCAGCCATTTTGCGCCAGACCGCACACCACACACCAGCTGATTGGTGGAGAGGAGACAAAGTGATGATATGCCAATCACGATATGGGGAGGGTTAGGAGGCCATGATGGACAGAGGCCAGTGGGCAGATTTGGCCAGGATGCCGGGGTTAAACCCCTACTCTTTTTCGAAGGACATCCTGGGATTTTTAACGACCACAGAGAGTGGGGCTCTCGGTTTAACGTCTCATCCGAAAGACGGCGCTCACTGAGCAGTATAGAGTCCCCGTCACTATACTGGGGCATTAGGACCCACACAGACCGCAGGTTGGGCGCCCCCTGCTGGCCTCACTAACACCACTTCCGGCAGCAACCTAGCTTTCCCAAGTGGTCTCCCATCCAGGTACTGACCGGGCGCAGCCCTGCTTAGCTTCTGTGGGCGACCATGTGAGAGTTGCAGAGAGCTAGCTGCCGGCTTATCTGTATATAAAATTACAAATGACAAATGTAGCAGGGCTTAAGTTACTGTTTATTTCTTTTTATTTTAACTTTGTAAACTATAAAATCATGCGTCTCACAGTTTGTGTCTCATTTTGTGAGCCAACTGACAACCCAACGGTTGTTCACTCCCCTCCTTCTCCCCTGCTCTGCTGGCCACGCCCACTCCTGCTCTTTGCTCGCGGAGCTCCACGCCCATTATGATGCATCTTTTGAAAAAATTCTGAGGTAGACCTGAACCAAAAGTTGGGGGTGTCATGGCTCTTTAATCTATATTGTATTTAAATTAAAACTATTTATTTATTTAAATACTGTATATTTCTCTTCTGTGTGGGAAGGGTTATTCATGGAACTCACCCCAAGCACTGTTATTAGTTGTCAAATCTCTATTATTATTATTATTATTTATATATACATACATTACATATACACTGTTATTCTTTAGGTGAACAATTAATCCATGCAAGTCAAATTGACTGGAAAAATAACGTAGACTTTAAGGCACAAGGGTCAAGTGCTGAAAGAAGAAATGGATTGCATAAAAAGTGGACTTCATTAAAGGCATTGGCTGGCTTGCTTGGAACTTGTGGAGCTGCCCTCGATGAATTTGCTCTTCAGTGTTTAGACTTTCAGCAGTGAAAATTAAACCACACTGAGCTGAACTAAACTGAACTTCAGCTCTTAAACTGGACTGACACATTTTCAACTTACTAGAACATCTATGTTGAGCTGCTTTGACACAATCTACTCTATAAAAGCGCTAGAGAAATAAAGATGAATTGAATTTAATGGAATTAAGAAGAGACTGGAGAGATAGTGCCCCTGCCGTAAAATGCAATCCCCCTAAAAATGTGCATATATTAACTTATATATATATATATATATTCATCGAGTGCAGCTCCACAAGTTCCAAGCAAGCCAGCCAATGCGTTTAATGAAGTCCACTTTTTATTCTATCCATTTCTTCTTTTAGCACTTGACCCTTGTGCCTTAAAGTCTACGTGAATTTTTCCAGTCAATTAACATGCATGGATTAATTGTTCACCTAAAGTGTGCACTGTGTTAAACATTACAAACTTTGGGAATCCTTTCCAAAACAGAGGTGTGAAAATACACTGCAGAAACAGGAAAGTTTGTGACATTTTAACCAAAAACATATTTAATTTACAATAAAAAATTGTCAAACCTGAGTGTGCTCAAGATTATCCACAAATGTGTTATTGACTCTCAGTATCCGGTCTCCATCCTTCAGACCAGCCAGTTCTGCAGCACCACCCATCTCCAGCGCTCGGATCAGGTGACCCTCCTCGCCGTGCTCCACGCGAAGGTAGAAGCCATAACCCTGGCTCTCTCGCTTGGTCAAACTGATGATACGCGGCTTTGGCCCAGCCATTTTTCCTATCAGGAAAGGATTTCAAAAGTAAGAGATCCAGAAACAACATTCCATGTCTGAAAGTATTTTCCCCAGCAATTGACTAAGATTGCAACACAAACACACTGAAACTATGCTGAATATCTGAGGTACTTTTATTTTTATAATTTGATTTTGTAGACTGGTTTGCATAAACTCACTGCATTTTCCCCTTCATGGTATACAGTTGAAGTCAGAATTATTAACCCTCCTGAATTATTATCCCCCTGTTTATTTTTCCCCCAATTTCTGTTTAACGTAGAGAAGATTTTTTCAACACATTTCTAAACATAATAGTTTTACTTACTCATTTCTAATAACTGATTTATTTTATCTTTGTCATGATGACAGTAAATATTAATTTACCAGATATTTTTCAAGACACTTCTATACAGCTTAAAGTGACATTTAAAGGCTTAACTAGGTTAATTAGGTTAACTAGGCAGGTTTAAGGTAATTAGGCAAGTTATTGTACAATGATGGTTTGTACTGTAGATTATCAAAAAAAAAAAAAAAGCTTAAAGGGGCTAATAATTTTGACCTTAAAATGGTGTTAAAAAAATAAAAAACTGCTTTTATTACATCGCAAAAGGTCTAGCACAA
>NC_141029.1:6112500-6167500 GCF_052040795.2 Danio rerio | reverse complement strand
TCTATTCTATTCTTAATACTGTGATTTCGGGTCAACTTATAAACAAACCCATTGATGGGCTTAAAAAGTGTAAAACAATTTAGAAAATCACAGTTACATTTAATTTAAAAAATTAACCCAACATTGAGTTGTACAACTTCTCTTTCCAGAAAATAGCCAGAACGAATTTACCGCTATTTTTAAAAAGGGCCTGTTCACACATACACACCTTTCCGGTAAATTGCCGGTAATTTTCCGGAAAGGTCTTTATGTGTGAAAGGGGCTAATGTCTTGCATTAATGGAACATCTGTAAACCAGTTGAAGACATTGTTCCCAAATTTCACTTGGAATTTCTACTGCAAGTTCTTCTTACCAAGCAGATTTAAAAGTAATGTTTTAAATATTGAATATTGATATATGTTAGTTTGTTTGTCTGTTTTTTTTTCCTGGAATAGCATTAATTTATGCATTAAATCTATTTAATTAACTCTTATTCTATTTATCAATCTTCCTAAATGTAGAAATGCATCTACCTTCACTTAGAAATTATGTTTGCAGTTCGCTCAAATTATATTAAAATGAGCAGAAACAACACAATTCTTTAGTTTTTTTTTTTTTTTGGGGGGGACAACCTAATTGTTTTATGTTCAATCAACTTACATTTGTGAATGTCGATCATTAAAATGCTATTGAAATAAACTGTTAATTGTTAACAAGAGTTTAATTGAGTTAGCCAATGTTTGATTCTACGTTGGGTAAAAAAAAAAAAAACAACCCAGCATTTTTATTGTGTATATACTATTCTTGTCTTGTCAAATTATAAACAAATACAGTCTAAATCTTTTTAGAGAACATGTAAAGGTAGAAATTACAAGACACTCTAGTGTATTCCTCAACTTTTGTCTGTACGCTGTGAACAGGACAGAAGTGTCGGTCACTCACCAGCTGTGGTCTCCTCAGTGTCCTGTTGTAAAGGAGGTGTCTGTTGGCTCCTGCTCAGGTGTTATCTAGCACTGTGTAAGTGTGTGTGTGAAGGACTTTGACAGACCAAAGGTTGATCTAAAAGGTGAGTTATTTAACCATGTCCCGTGGCTGGAGGTTTATTCCTTGCTGCTACAAGTGACCATATTCTGCCCTAAGTACAGCAGTACAGAAAGATTGTGGTTTGATTAAGAAGACTTTCATCTGTAAATATGTTTGCCGGGATATTATACTTATTGCACTATAACATGTCATTTGTGGCAGCTCTATATATTAATGTCAGTTTGGCACATAATATAAAAAGCCAGGCCAAGTCATGGGGGTTCGGATGGTTCGAACGAGCCACCCCTCCACAGGCAAAAGGTCCAGAATTTTTCCTTTTAATTATTTTATGTAATTTAATATTATATAATATATTTACATATTGTAATAAAGTGTCATTTTAAATAACTCCATCCAGTAATTCGAATCCCATGGAGGCTTCGAATTAGGATTATCAAATGTGTTTCTGTTATGCTTAATAGCAGAATAATGAGACATATATTTTTTTGAGAAATTGTTATAACTTTTCTTGAAAGTCAAAATTACGTACAATAAGATTATTCTGCCTCTGAAAAAGCTCAGATGATGGTGTCAAGGTTTTGGAAGTTTCCGATTGGCTAATTGACAACATTTGAGTTAATTGGAGGCACAACTGTAGAATAGTATGTAAGGAAAAACTCAAACACACTGCTTCCTTGTGTGAAAACATGAAAAATCAACAAATTAAAATCAACAAAAAAGCCAGATTACAATTTGCTAAATTACATTACTGGGAAAAAGATTATTTTTTGGAGACATGTCCTGTGGTCTGATGGAACTAAGATTGAACTGTTTGGCCATAATGACCAGTGTAACATTTGGAGGACAAAGGGGAAAGCTTACAAGCCTAGGAACACCATCCCAACTGTGAAGTATGGGGGCGGCAGCATCATGTTGTGGGGCTGTTTTGCTGCAGGAGGGACTGGTCCACTACACAGCATAGATGGCATCATGAAGAAAGAACATTATGTAGAAATATTGAAGCAACATCTCAAGACATCAGCCAGGAAATTAAAACTTGGCCACAAAGGGGTCTTCCAAACAGACCATGACCCTAAGCACACTGTCAAAATGGTTAAAATGTGCTTTAAGGACAACAAAGTGAATGTTTTGGAGTGGCCATCACAAAGCCCTGATGTCAGTCCTATAGACAATTTGTGGGCAGAGTTGAACAAGCTTGTGCGAGCAAGACAGCCAACAAATCTGACTCTTTTACACCAATTCTGTCTGGGGGAAGGGGGCAAAATTCCTGCAAACTATTGTAAGAAGCTTGTGGAAGGATACCCAAAACATTTGACCAAAGTTTTACAGTTTAAAAGCAAAGCTAAAAAAACACCAAGGAAATGTGTGTAAACTTTTGACTGTCTAGAAATAAATAAATGATAAAAATTTCTCATAAAAATAAAACAAACAAAAAAATCTCATTATTCTGGCATTTAGCAAATGTAAATTAATTAGGTAATCCTAACAGACCTAAATTTTAAACACTTAGTCTGATTTACAATGATAATCAAAAATGTATGATAATCAGACATTAAAAAAAAATGGTTATGTTCCTTTTTTTTAGAGTGTATGTATATTCTGGTTTCAACTGTATGTTCTAAAATATTATACATTTTACATTTTTCTTTAAATAAACCAAAAAAAAAAAAAAAATCAAAGTGGATTGCACTCTTTGAGAATAATTTGCATTAATGGAACAGAGATGAAATTATATATATTATATATATATATATATATATATATATATATATATATATATATATATATATATATATATATATATATATACAATATGTATATATATATATATATATATATATATATATATATATATATATATATATATATATATATATATATATATATATATATATATATATATAGAAATATTATATATAATAATAATATAAATATATATATATATATATATATATATATATATATATATATATATATATATATATATATATATATAAATAAACAAACAGTTGAAGTCAGAAGAATTATTAGCCCCCCTGATTTATTAGCCTCCCTATTTAGACTTAGAAATGTCCATTAATGTTTAATTTCATATCATAATCCTTCCTTTATTCTCAAGACAATTGCATATACACAAGAGAAATAAGTGTCACTGCTCTCTTTATTGCTGTAAAGAACAGATGCTTGTGAAAATGCCTCTATGACAGTGATTCTCAGCTCAGTCTTCTGGTAAATCACACCTCTTAACTTAATTTGTGTTTTCAGCAGGCCACTCAAATCATCTCAGTATTACCAAACTCATTACATCTAAATCCTAAATCCCATGATAGAGTCAAATTAGGAGACTAGTTTTACATACTCAACATTTTATGTGTAATGCC
Source organism: Danio rerio (assembly GCF_052040795.2). NCBI lineage: Eukaryota > Metazoa > Chordata > Actinopteri > Cypriniformes > Danionidae > Danio > Danio rerio. The sequence continues at coordinate 6,164,095 of NC_141029.1, read as the reverse complement.
TCATAGACTCAACCACTTCATTAAATAATTATACTTTCATGTTTGCACATTTTGCAGTATTAATAAAAGTTTGGGAACATACGATACTTTTATTATTACTATTCTTTTGCACATTAGAATGATTCTTGAAGGACTGTGTGACACCGAAATGATGCTCAAAATGAATTGCAGCTTCGACATAACATGAATAATTTACATTTTAAACAGTTGTTTTAAATTGAAATAATATACTACAAACAATTGAGTTTTGGATTAAATGATTAATTACAGCTTTAGTGACTTTATTCAAAAATAATAACAGAACTGTGGATTTTGGATTAAATCAGGAAGCATGAATCACATGAGTATTTGCATTTGTAACTCCTCTAAGAAGCTATTAGTATACTCTATGCATGAATCTAACTTCCGAATGTCAACAAAATGCAACTTTACAATGTTAATGCAATATTACACAAAGCAATTTGTTTATGTATTTCCAAAATGTGTTATTTTGGAAAGGTGTAAATTGTATTACATTATAAAAAAGATAAACGATCGACTTAATTAAATACCGCATTTATTCATTCATTCACTGATTAATTGATTTATTTATATTTAGTTTTTTTATTATTATTTATTTATTGTCTGTTACTACTTGAAGACATTGTTCATATTCATTTATTTATTTATTTTTTTAGAGTATGTTATTACTTGAAGACACAGTCTATATTTATTTATTTATTTAGTGTCTGTTGTAACTTGAAGACACTGTCCATATTTATTAATTTATTTATTTAGTGTCTGTTGTAACTTGAAGACACTGTCCATATTTATTTATTTATTTATTTAGTGTCTGTTGTAACTTTCAGACACTGTTTATATTTATTTATTTATTTATTTATTTATCTATTTACTTATTTATTTATTTAATTATTGTCTATTAGTACTCGAAAACATTCTTTATGTTTTTCTATTTAATATTTATAAATTAATAATTTTTTTGTTTATTTAATAATTATTTTTTATTTATTTATTTAGTGTCTGTAACTACTTAAAGACATTGTTCATATTTATTTATTTGATTATTTTTATTTAGTGTTTGTTACTACTTGAAGACATTGTTTATATTTATTTATTTATATATTTATTTATTTATTTATTTAGAGTCTGTTACTACTTAAAGACACTGCCCATATTTATTTATTTATTTATTTATTTATTTCTTATTTATTTATTTATTTATTTATTTAGAGTCTGTTACTACTTAAAGACACTGCCCATATTTATTTATTTATTTATTTATTTATTTAGAGTCTGTTTCTACTTAAAGACACTGCCCATATTTATTTATTTATTTATTTATTTAGAGTCTGTTACTACTTAAAGACACTGCCCATATTTATTTATTTATTTATTTATTTATTTCTTATTTATTTATTTATTTATTTATTTAGAGTCTGTTACTACTTAAAGACACTGCCCATATTTATTTATTTATTTATTTATTTATTTAGAGTCTGTTTCTACTTAAAGACACTGCCCATATTTATTTATTTATTTATTTATTTAGAGTCTGTTACTACTTAAAGACACTGCCCATATTTATTTAATTATTTATTTATTATTTATTTATTTATTTGTTTGTTTGTTTATTTAGTGTCTATTACTACTTAAAGTAACTGTCCATATTTATTTGTTTATTTATTTTTATTTAGTGTTTGTTACTACTTGAAGACATTGTTCATATGTATTTATTTATTTATTTATTTAGAGTCTGTTACTACTTAAGGACACTGCCCATATTTATTTATTTATTTATTTATTTATTTATTTAGTGTCTATTACTACTTAAAGTCACAGTCCATATTTATTTATTTATTTATTGATTTATTTATCAAACACCCAGCACTATGCAAAATGAATGAATGAATGAATGAATGAATGAATGAATGAATGAATGAATGAATGAATGAATGAATGAATGAATGAATGAATGAATGAATGAATGAATGAATGAATGATATTGTATCCACTGAGTCCCTGAGTCAGGTCCAGGACAACTCTCATCCCTTGATTTTTCTCAGAGGCTCCTCCATCGGGTTTCGCTGTGTACACTTGTAAGTTCCAAGCTTATCAGGAAGTTACATCACAGACAGCCCAGATCTTTTTACCATATTTTGCAGGTTTCTATGGTATATACTCCCTAAAAGGGTAGCGGTGTCTAAATGGCATTAGCTGCTCATCAATGCTGACATTAAGCCCAGGGCTGTAATATTTATTGCGCAAGAAGACCATTCAATTTCACCATTTTTTGACATCCGCAATTCTTCACTTGCTGTCTGGTGGGCTTGCTCTGGTCCTGGAACTGGCTGCTGACAAGCTGGTAATGGAGCTGGCTGCTGATGGGATACTTGTCTTCATTTTGTTACTGTCAGACTCTAAATTTTCAGAAATGTGATCCTTATATTCTGAAACCTTTTCCTCGACATCAGCATCAGAAGCTTCTCTCTCTTCCACAATCAATTGCAAGGCCCTCGCAGCAGATAATCTTTTGGCCAGTTGTGATAAGGAACCACACTGGCCAAGTCTTATTTATGCCCCTAATTTGCAGATGGGACAGAGTATGAGAAAATAAAGCTTGGTTCTCACAAGAGAGAGGGTAAAATGTGCATGAATGTAAGAGCAGATATGGTTGATAGTTGAATTTTCAACAGTTAAAACTTTGTTGTGGCAGGACCTACACTTTCAACACTTTTATAAGACCTGGGTCCAGTGAACCCGAACACCTTGTAATGTAAATGCGTGGGGTGAGGTACATTATGCGGTCACTGAAATTTTTTGTTCGAATTTATGTTCTTCACAGAAAATAAGCCAAAGCCAATGAATTTCAGGTTGAAAAAAATAATTCATTGTTTATTTTTTCTTTTAAAAAAAGCTGAAAACGGGTTTTACAGACCCGAACACCATACAGGGGTTAATAAATTAGTCTTACACTTAACGTTTTCGTATTATTCAAAGTATATTTGTATTAATTCAGGAACTTTTATCATAAACCAACATATCAACCATTTGGTAGAGGATGATATTTTAGAAATTATCGTATGTGTTGAAAAATAAATGCGTGTTAACTAGCGACATTAGGAGTTAAGAAATCCAATCCAATCCAGTTTTTTTTTTTTTTTTCCCCTGGTGGTGCAGTTAAAGGTATAATCATGATTAAAATCTCACAAAAAGGACAAGCGTTTCACCAAATCCAGCCATTTCTGCTTCCGCAAGAGGGCGCTGATGCTTCATTTCTTATGCCTTGCCATTCATAAGTTTCCCTAAATCTCCCCGAGCACGTACTCCACAAACTCCTTTCAGTGTCTCCTCCTCTCTAGGATGCTCAAATCTCCAAATCCCACCGACTCTCCACCAAACTCCCACCCCTGCTGTTTAAGAGCCCATCAATAAACCCTCAGTCCCGGCGAGAGAGACTCAGTGCCGTTCCGCGCTCCATCACATCCTCACACATAGCATCTGCATCTGTGCCTTCATCAACCAGCTTTTATATACAGCTTTTATTATACTTACCTTTTTGTTTACTGTTTTTTTTTTTTAATGTATCCTCTTTACAACCCTGCTTTCTAAACTATTCTACTGCGCTCTCGATTATATGGTTGCCAGGAGCTGCTAAAATAAAACAATTGTGGTCAGGTCCGTAATGGATTTACAATTGCTAAATGACACGGGGATTTGGGCATGTCTTCAGCTGCACAACGCGTCGATTCTGAACAGGAGCTCAAACGGGAGTCTGGAGGTTCCCAACGGCACCTGCGAAGACGCGCTTCTGTTGCCCAAGATTGAGCCGTCGCGAGCTAAAGGTGAGGATCTGCCGACATCCAGAACCAGAACGCGCGTTCGGTCTCGCGTATTCGAGACACTCGTTCATAAAGAGATACCAGAAAGATTTTTTTGTATTAGCATTACGACGAGGTTTAGAAAACCTTTTGGTTGAAGGTGTTCAAAACATTAAAATTGTTACATTTAATTACGTACAGTCACAGAAGTTAGTCACTTACAGATGCGCTTTCTGTTAAATGCGCATTATTATTTCCATAAAATCAATTCATGATATAGTCCACATATATGATGGCTTGTAGATAAGAAGTAATAGGTTAAAAAAGTAGTATGTTCTTTCTCATCGTTCAGTTTTAAGGACGCCTAATGTTCAGTTGCGCAGGAGCAATCAGACTGATTCCCGAAAAATAGACTACCAAGAGAAATCTCCTTTAATTTAGATCCCTGCTAAGAAAATAAGTAGTTCACAAACAGGACATAGATTCCATAGTGTTTTTACATACATCGTGTAATTTTAGCTTGCCTGAAGAACTATTCAGTGACCAGTTCTAAAAATAATATTTTAGGCTATTTCTGTGCTGTGAAGTCATTAATAATCAACATAAAAAATTAAAATAAATTAAATAATTAAATTTAAAAAATCTGTTTAGCATATGTTTTTACCTATAATATTTATTATTTTATTATGGACCCAATAATAGTGGGAAAATAATAAGAAAAAAATACAACCTACAAAATCTTAACAAAAAAATTCTACTTTTTTTGCTTTGCTTGACTATTTTCACTTTTTATTTAATTTGTATTTAATATTTTTCTATAACATATGAATTTGGGTGAACTCATTTTTGGACTGTTATTGTTAGTTCATTTGTTGGATAAGCTCCAGATTTGGGTCAAGTAATGACTGTACATGCACAAATATGATATTGTATAGTTTCCTATGAAAATGTTATTTAAAAATATAGATTTATGAGAAATGACTATCTGAAAAAAATAGCTTAAAGGGGCTAATAATTTTGAACTTAAAATGTGTTTAAAAAAAAAAAAATTAAAATGGCTTTTATTCTAGCCAAAATAAAACTTTTTCCCTAGAAGAAAATTTTTTATCAGACATACTATGAAAATTTCCTTGCTCTGTTAAACATCATTTGGGAAATATTTAAAAGAGAAAAATAAATTCAAAGGGGATAATAATTCTGACTTAAACTGTATATATATATATATATATATATATATATATATATATATATATATATATATATATATATATATATATATATATATATATATATATATATATATATATATCACACAATTTTTTTAGGAGGAATTAGAATAATACTATATTAAAATATCAAAGTACAATTTTTGTCACACTTTTTTCAGTACTTTGTTGAAGAGAATGTGCTAATAATAAACAGTTTTAAGATTATATTCTGGTTCTGGTTATATGAAAAACCCCTTTGGCTTTTTAAAGAGTAATATAACATGAATGATAACAACTCGGTGTTCATGGATAGCAAATTTATCAAATAAAAGTACAAGCAACTTCTTGAATTAAAATCAGTCTACCATGTGGTGTAAAGGCAAGGACAATGCTGGCTCTCTTAGAAAACTCTTAAATCAATTTCTGCCGGTTTGATTGGTCTCTATAGCAGGTTAATTCAGATGTCAATGCGTTAATGATGTAATATGGATTCTGTTGCCTTTGCAGTCAGATCAGTAGATGCAACAGCAAAAGCATAATGAAGTGTGTTAATACGGAAAGCCGATCAAAATAAATCCATTTCATTCTTCCTGTGAGCAACGTTTACATCTGATTGGTGAACCTGAGAAGGGCTGAAAGTGCATTAAGTGTCCACTGTAATCAAATTCTATTAAAAATAATTGTAATTTAATAACATTTTGCGTGTTTGCTGTACATGATCGTGTCAAGTGGTTTTTACTGTCATATTTGGAACATATTTGAAAGCTCTGAATATAACCTGCCTCATATTATGTACGATAACAAAAAAGAGAAAATTCAGCGGAAACAGAGCAGCATTTCAAAGAGATAATTTAATTTACATCATAATTTTTACTTTTTAAACAAGAATTGAAACAAAAATATAAAAATACAAAAAAAAAAAAAAATTCATTATCAAATTTCCCTTGTAAATGTCTGTTCAAGTGAATGAATAAAAAATTGCTAAATTATTTGTAACTTTCTTTTGGGGATTTTTGACTTTGTAATTTCTCCACTGTTAAAAATAAGAAATAACACTTAAACTTTAATACTTGTGTCACTATATCCAAAAAATGTAATACATGTTCTCACATTTAATGAGGAAGAATTAGATTTCAATGGGATAGTTGGCCAAAAAATAAATAAAAAATAAATAATAATAATTTACCACACAATTTAAACCTATTTGAGGTTTCTTCTTTCTTCTGTTAAACACAAAAGAAGACATTTTGAGGAATGCTGGGACCCATGGACTTTCCTAGAATTAAAATATATACTATATAAATCAACAGATCCAATCAACCAGCATTTTTCTAAACATCTTCTTTTGTGCTCAACAGAAGAAACAAGTGGAGGTTTTTTGTGGAGTGAACTATCTCTTTAATTTCACAAGGCTATGAATGAAATGAAGCCAGCTGTGTCTATTCAAGCCACAGAGTTTCCTCTAAGAATCACAGTGAGTGCATAAACATGATTTGGATGACATCACTATGCATCACATGTTCATCCTCTGGTTATTATGATGCACGGGACTGTTTTATGACATGAGGCCATTGTTTATATTGTGAGACCTAATGAACAATATTTATAATAATAATAATAATAATAATAATAATAATAATAACAATAATAATAATAATAATAATAATAATAATAATAATAATAATAATAATAATAATAATAATAATATTAATAATAATAACAACAATAATAACAATAATAATAATAATAATTATAATAATAATAATAATAATAATAATAATAATAATAATAATAATAATAATAATAATAATAATAATTATTATTATTATTATTATTACTATTACTATTATTATTAACTTTATTTTACCAGGAAAGACAGATTAAGATTAAAAACCTCTTTTACAAGAGCGTCCTGGCCAAGATTAGGCAGTCACGTGAATCTAACAGACAACAAACAAAAACATTTTACAGAACATTATAACACAGACAAACTATTCAAAACATCTACAAACCTGTGTGTCAACATCTAAATCTTTTATAGTCTTTTTAAAAGCATGTAGTGAAAGCAATTCTTTGAACTGCAACTGTGTTTGCAGATTATTTCAAGCAAAAGGTGCTGCGTACTCAAAAGCCTTTTTCCCCATCTTAGTCCACACTTTAGCAACAGACAGTAAATAAATGTCCTGTGACAGAATATAATAGTTAAGAACAGGCTTTTTACAAATGTAATTCTGTAGCCATGATGGAATAAACCCAGTATAGATTTGTAAACAAGGATATGCCAATGCTTGAGCCTACAAAAGGACAAAGCAAGCTTCGATGTTGGGGGATACCCACATTACTTTATTAATAAATGTTCCAAAGGATTATTTTTTGCAGAAATGCCATTGATTGTGAACTGAACTCTGAAGAATAGTTGGTGGTTCATTCCGCTGTGGTGACCCCTGATAAATAAGGGATTAAGCTATAAAAAAATAATTGATGAATGTTTCACGTTTGACTTTTTACAATTGTTTTTAAGAATATAAGCGTTAAAACCTGAAATAGTAAACTATAAAGTGTATACAAACATGGAAGAGTGGAGAGAGAAATGTTTCCTTATATTTTGGGTTAGTGACATTAAACGCTGTTTTGATAAATAAATAAATAAATAACACATTATTGATTATGAATGTAATGCTTGTGGCTGTATTCCTAAAGGGATAAATCTAAATATTAAATTATATTTTCTTGCCTTTCTAGACAAATCTCCCTAGACATAACTGCATTAAAAAGACAGCGGGAGACAACAAAAACAACAGTAATTAGATGCAATTCAATTAATAATGACAAAAAAGTCAATAAAAACAAGTTACTCTTAATCACTATAAAACAAGTTAGATCAAATTGCTTAATGTGTTTTCAATACGGCTGAAGAGAAAAATATCAGTTCCTTATCAAATATTCCCATGTGCTGTTTAATGGAGAAAATATGCTTTTTTTTTTTTTACATATTTTTAAACATAATAGTGTTAATTAATTCCCACTGTCATGGTGTGGGCAGCACGATCGCCTCACAGCAAGAAGGTCGCTGACTCAAGCCTTGACTGGGTCAGTTGGCATTTCAGTGTGGAGTTAGCATGTTCCCTTCGTGTTCGCATGAGTTTTCTCCAGGTACTCCTGTTACCCCCACAGTCCAAAGGCATGCACTATAGGTGAATTGGGTAAGCTAAATTGGCCGTGAGTGAATCAGTGTGTATGAATGATTCCCAGTGATGGGTTGCAGCTGGAAGGGTATCCGCTGCGTAAAACGTATGCTGGATAAGTTGGCGGTTCATTCCGTTGTGGCAACCCCTCATTAATAGACCAATTACCAAACATTTAGGATACGCCCGCAGGGAGGTGGTAGAAAAAAAAACGGATCGCTAACATTTACAGCAAGGGAATGACATCTGATGAGGTACAGAGTTTGTTGTTGTATTAGAAATAGGATATGTTGATTACATTCATTCATTTATTTTCTTTTTGGATTAGTCCCTTTATTAATCTAAGATCGCCACAGCGGAATGAACCACCAACTTATCCAGCATATGCTTTACGCAGTGGATGCCCTTCCAGCTGCAACCCATCTCTGGGAAACATCCATACACACTCATTCACAGTCATAAACTACGGACAATTTAGCCTACTCAATTCACCTGTACCGCATGTCTTTGGACTGTGGGAGACACGAACGCAGGGAGAACATGCAAACTCCACACAGAAACGGTAACTTACCCAGCCGAAGCTCGAACTGGCGACCTTCTTGCTGTGAAGAGACAGCACTACCTACTGCACCATTGCGTCGCCATATTGATTACATATTATTTACTAAATGCTTTCAGTGTTTATTATAACAGCTTGTCACCATGTCATAAGCACAGTGATTCGGCAAAATTAGCGTTAAAGTGAGCGGCGTTTATCTGACAGGTCTATTTGTCATAGCACCCTTCCAATGGATATTGGATAGGACGAAATGACCAAGCATCCAGCCCCAAATATATAATCTCATTGAAGCTCCAACTGAAGTTATTTTCATTCACAACTCTAAGGGCCATATCATACACCTGGCGCAATAGGGCATGATATGTGTTTTGCGCGATCTGTTGCTATTTTCAGACCAGTGCAACAGTAGGTTTCACGTTTTGTGCTACATTGTTCAAATAAAAATTGCGCCACTTTGTGGACTCATGGCTGTGTCGGCCTAAAAAGGAGGTGTGTTAAAGTATATTGTTGGCGCGTTGCTATTTTGAGGAACTGAAATAGACAGCACCATTGACCAACTGAAAGCTGGTCTAAAGTCCAGCACACAGCGCCTTAGTTATGTGCAGGTCTAAACGATTACATTGTTTAACACACACAGAATGTACAGCAACACAAATATCTTTACATATGAAAAAAATTAAAGGATTAAAATGTTACAAAAATTATTATTTTCTACATACATATAAAAACCACTGCCTCCATGCCTCATCTCAGTGCTCTGTTTTCAGTTTATTCACGATAATTTGCATAATGTTATCATTATTAGCATTATTATTCATTACATGCATATTTATATTTGTTTAAATAAAAACTATTTTAGATCTGTCCACTTGTCGGGTTTTGGAGACGCATGCATCACCAGATAGGGCAGAATAAGATGTGTATTTGGATATAACTCAGTTTTTTTGACCACACTTCAAATCTTTGCTGTTAACAAACAAAATTAAATACGTAGGCTAATAGATGTCTTCAGTGGAGTGCGTGCAACAATGTTTACTAATCCACATAAGTAAAGGAGTAAAGAATAAAAGTAAAGAGAAAGAGGCTGTTTTCTCACTAGTGAAGCGTTCAGTTATTCAACTCATAAAGCCTATTGTGTACATAGCAAATGCGCCATGGCGTAATGCAACTGACTCTTGAAGAAATGTGAGATGAGATTCTAATTGGTTTAATGCATGTTATGCTCTAAATACATCCATAACTCATTAAGAGAACAAGCAGAGCCATGTTAGACCATACGTCGCTGCACAAACCATATTTTTTGTCCTTAAAATAGCGGATAAAAAAGTGGATTGGGACATGCCCTTAATGCTTATGCGCCATGCGCTTTAGACTTTGAGCCTAGAATGCTAAAATAGCACCCTAATGCTAGAAGCATGTTTGAACTTAATTTGTTCTATTACCCGAACTCATATTGATTTTATGAACTTAACTGAACTTACTAAAGTTACTTATACTAATAATACTAAGTGTTTAATGATATCACCACAAAATAGTATGTATATGTGACTCAATGTATACAGTATAGTTTTACAGAAATACATAGGTTTCATAGGTTTCAATTGGTTTGCCGCAATCGGTTTGAATCAGGTGAGTGTAATAACTCACTTCTTTTGTCTTTGCCATAATTTTTATACAATTATAAGCATATTATAAGAATATGTGCATTAATTATATAATAATAAGTACATTATATTATACTGGTTATTAACTAGTATTCAGCTTAAAGTGCATTTTCAAGGTTTAACTAGGTTATTTAGATTAAAAGGCAAATCATTGGGCAGCTGGTTTGTTCTGTTGACAAACAAACAAACAAACAAACAAACAAACAAACAAACAAACAAACAAACAAACAAACAAACAAACAAACAAACAAACAAACAAACAAGCAAAGTAAATAAATAAACAACCAAACTAACTAATAAGTAAATAAATAAATAATTAAACAAACAAACACATAAAAATAAATAAATAAATAAATAAATAAATAAATAAATAAATAAATAAATAAATAAATAAATAAATAAATAAATAAATAAATAAATAAATAAATAAATATTTCCATGGAGGCTAATTATAATAACCCAAAATTAAATCCTCATTTTATTAAATATATATATATATATATATATATATATATATATATATATATATATATATATATATATATATATATATATATATATATATATATATATATATATATATATATATATATTATAGGAAATACTTTGAAAATGTATTCACTGTGAAAAATAATTTATTCAAATCTTGTGAAAGCAATAGATTGTTCCTTTAAAGACTCAGCCGATACTCAACAGCTCTTTAAAGTGCATATTCACATTGGACAGTGTTTCCGTGGTTCTCTCTGTGCTTTGGAGCAAGTGTTCAGCGTTCAGCATACCTCTGGGCACAGGCTAAATTTAGTGCTTGCCAGTGAAGAGCCTAATCAGAGACTCCTCGACAAAACACATATTTGCTGTCCATTTCCTCCATCAGCAGAGGCTGCTCTCCATTCTCATGTCCAATATAATCCCTGATCATCAACACACGTGTGTCATTATCAGCCTCACACAACAACAACAACAGACCTCTTCAGATCCACATTCAGACTTTTAGCATGCGCTGCACATGTGTTCTTGATGGTGTCTAGATGATTTGCACACATTATTGCTTTGGTTATAATCAGTGGACACTAAATAATCTTCAGTTTTTACTCTAAAACCTTAAATTCACATTATTTTAAAGAATGCTAGGAAAAAAAGGTTTGATGTACAGAACTTATTTAATTATTTATTTGTTTGTTTGTTTTAGCTATATGGTTAAATTTGAAGAATACTAATATGAAAAATTTGTTTGTCTGTATTTATTTATTTACTTATTCAGTGTTATTATTATTATTATTATTACTAACATAAGCAATAATACTAATAATAATAATGATAATGATAATATTATTATTAATAATAATAATAATAATAATAATAATAATAATAATAATAATAATAATAATAATAATAATAATAATAATAATAATAATAATAATGATAATAATGATAATAATAATAATAGGGCGATGCAGTAGGTAGTGCTGTCGCCTCACAGCAAGAAGACCGCTAGTTCGAGCCTTGGCTGGGTCAGTTGGAGTTTGCATGTTCTCCATAGTCTAAAGACATGTGATACAGGTGAATTGGGTACGCTAAATTGTCCACAGTGTATGCGTTATGGATGGCAGGATGTTTCCCAAAGATGGGCTGCAGCTGGAAGGGCATCCACTGTGTAAAAACATATGCTGGAAAAGTTGGTGGTTCATTCCGCTGTGGCGACCCCAGATTAAAAAAAGGACTAAGCCGAAAATGAATAATAATAATAATAATAGTAATAATAATAATAATAATAATAATAATAATAATAATAATAATATACACATAAATAAGTAAATAAATTAATGTGGACAATCAAACAAACTAATAGTATTTCTTCAAAATATTATTTAAGAATAGTAACTTGATTTCACATATCAAAACAGTTTGAAAATAAAATGGTTAATATATTCCCTAATATATAACCTGATGATCGGTATATTTTCTCCATTATTATGTTGGTTAGTTAACTTTAATTGGGAAATTTAATTTGCAGCAACACTCACAGAGACATCTGACATTTCACATTTATACAGTAAATAAATCATTTAAAAACCTAAAGGACCACGGTACCCCTATTCTAAATGAATATCCAATTTACTGGCCATCAACTGCTACTGAGAGAGGAGGAATCTAAAAACCTAACTGCTTGAGGTATAAATTATAACTTTGTCCAATTTCTTACACATCTGGGAACACAATATTGATGATTACCTGATGGTAAAAATGTAAGGTGTATGATAAAGGATGTCTCTCATCATTATCAATCATGATAGCCTCATTTAATACTCTTTCTTTGTATATACTATTAATACTCTTTAGTTTTATTCCCAACTGTTGTTACCACCTTCCCCAGTGACCTCTTTTGGGCCTCAGAAGCATTTCCGTACCAACAGATCACACAAAATGTTTTGTAATATTGTATAAATATTGCAGTGTACGTTGCAAAATTTAAAATTGGTTTTAAATTCAAAAAAGACTAAATATATGATTTTTAGCCGTGGCCGCACTAAGTCAACAGATCAGACAATAAAAACTCTGAACGGTGTTCAAATAGAAAGAGTTAGCTTTTATAAATATCTAGGAGTTTGGATTGATGAGAGATTAGCCTTTGATATACATATTGACAAGTTATTGAAAAAGCTTAGGCCAAAGTTAGGTTTTTTACACCAGTCAAGAAATTGTTTTCCTTATAAAGTCCGCAAAAAATTAGTAGAGAGTACATTTCTGTCTATAATGGATTATGGTGATCATCTCTATATGCACGCAACCGCTACCCTATTAAGAAAATTAGATTCTGTTTATCATGCAGCAATACGTTTTGTCACAGGTGCAGATTCACGGACGCATCACTGTATTTTGTATGATTCCTTAGACTGGTTATCTCTATATCAAAGGAGAAAATTACATCTGTACTTATTTATTTTAAAAGCTCTTTTAGGTAAATTACCATCCTATATTTTTAATTTATTAACATTTCACACCAACAATCAAAATACTAGATCTGGTTCATGTATTCGTCTGATAGTTCCAAGGGCATTATCAGAACTTGGCAAACGTGCTTTTTTCGTTCACGCTCCCAGGGCTTGGAATGACCTGCAAAATCAGCTCAATCTTGACACTCTTCCGACTCTGAGTACTTTTAAACATCTTTTATACAACATTTTAAAGGACACCTGCAATTGTTTGTTATGAGCTGATGTTTTTAAGAATGGTGAGTTTGTAATTTTGTGGTATTGTTTGTGATTTTTATATGAAACTTTATGTGCTGCCTGCCATCTTGACCAGGTCTCACTGGAAGAAGAGACAGTACTGTCTCAATGTGATCTCCTGGCTAAATAAAGGAAATAAATAAATAAATAAATAAATAAATAAATAAATAAATAAATAAATAAATAAAACCAACTTAAAAAGAATCATGTTTTTTTTAAGCCATAGCTATTTATCATTGTGGATTTTACCAAGCCACCAAGTTCATTTGAAGACCATTGGCAATGCAGTGTCCTTGATTTTGGTTGTGAAGTCCAAGTCTGTTTGTTTTGCTGTCCTATAACTACAAACGAGCACATGCTCAGTTGACTTCTATCATACACATTTTACTCATTTGCCTCTGCTGCTTATCTCACCAGTAGGGAATCACCACAGTAAACGATCTGGCTTGTTTCTTGTTAACTTGACAAGACAGGCAGTAGAGGACATTTGCTCAGGAACCGTGTGATCTGTGCTCTCAGGTGAGACCCTGCTGAGTTTGCTCAGGATGAGGTGATCAGTCAAGAGCCTTTAACATTTAGATGAGTCCATATCTGAAGCTACATCAGGATAATGTGAGAGGACACTGAGGTTAGCAGAACGTCACGCTTTCCCTTAATGCAGCGGCATAGTAATGATGATTGACACATATTTACTGTACATGTTAAGGATCTAATCGTTAGATAATTTACTGCTTTACAGTCTGCATGTTACGCTTTTCTTCAGACTGTGGTTTGCTTTGTGAATTATTAACATCCCTTTGATTTTTTTCTTCTCTTTTAAATATTTCCCAAATGATGTTTAACAGAGCAAGGACATTTTCACAGTATGTCTGATAATATTTTTTCTTCTGGAGAAAGTCTTATTTGTTTTATTCTGGCTAGAATGAAAGCAGTTTTAATTTTTTTTTAAGAATATATTTTTAGATTAAAATTATTAGCCCTTTTAAGCTATTTTTTTTCTTCGACAGTCTACAGAACAAACCATCATTATACAATAACTTGCCTAATCACCCTAACCTGCCTAGTTAACCTCATTAACCTAGTTAAGCCTTTAAATGTCACTTTAAGCTGTATAGAAGTGTCTTGAAAAAATATCTAGTCAAATATTATTTATTGTCATCATGGCAAAGATAAAATAATTAGTTATTAGAAATGATTTTTTGAAACTATTATGTTTAGAAATGTGCTGAACAAATCTTCTCTACGTTAAACAGAAATTGGGGAAAGAAATAAACAGGGGGACTAATAATACAATAATATTGGACTAATAATATTTTCATAGTTTATGGCATGTCTGAGCAGTTTAATGAGGGCCCTAATCAACAAATGTGCTGTTTTGTTGTTCTTAGCATGCAAGACAGTGACTTAAATTGAAATGATGGCATTAAATTTGCTTTTGGCTTTTCTTTAAAAGAAAAAAACTAATTTATATTTTTTGACCAATCAGTTAAGAGCCCAATAATCGTGTATTTTCCACACTGTATTATATATATATATATATATATATATATATATATATATATATATATATATATATATATATATATATATATATATATATATATATGAGCAATATCAGATGAGTAGCAGTGTGCTATGGCTGTATATCAGCAATGGTGGGGCGCTAAGGCCTATATGTATGTATATACACACACATATATATATATATATATATATATATATATATATATATATATATATATATATATATATATATATATGTGTGTGTGTGTGTATATATTCATTCATTTATTTTCTTGCCGGCTTAGTCCCTTTATTAATCCGGGGTCGCCACAGCGTAATGAACCCCCAACCTATCCAGCACATTTTTACGCAGCAGATGCTCTTCCAGCCGCAACCCATCTCTGGGAAACATTCACACATACACACACACTCATACACTACTGACAATTTAGCCTACTGAATTCACCTGTACCGCATGTCTTTAAACTGTGGGGGAAACCGGAGCACCCGGAGGAAACCCATGGGAATGCAGGGAGAACATGCAAACTCCACACAGTAATGCCAACTGAGCCGAGGTTCGAACCAGCAACCTTCTTGCTGTGAGGCAACAGCAATACCTACTGCGCCACTGCGCCACCTATATATATATATATATATATATATATATATATATATATATATATATATATATATATTATTATTTTTTATTATTTAAATGGAAATTTTCTATGTATTTGTATTTTTTAACCCTTTGATTCCAGACATATAATAGTTGTATCTTGGCCAAATATGTTATTATTCTAACAAAACATACATCAGTGAAAAGCATATTAATTCATTTTTTTTCTAACAATAACAAAGATTAATACATACAGTTGAAGTCAGAATTATCAGCCCCCTTTTGATTTATTTTTCTTTTTTTTAATATTTCCCAAATTATGTTTAACAGAGCAAGGAAATTTTCACAGTATGTCTGATAATATATTTTTTTTCTTCTGGAGAAAGTATTATTTGTTTTATTTCGGCTAGAATAAAAGCAGATTAAAATTTTTTAAAAACAAATTTTGGGACAAAATTATTAGCCCCTTTTAAGCTAATTTTTTTTTCGATAGTCTACAGAACAAACCATTACTATACAATAACTTGCCTAATTACCCTAACCTGCCTAGTTCACCTTATTAACCTAGTTAAGCCTTTAAATGTCACTTTAAGCTGTACAGAAGTGTCTTGAAAAATATCAAGTAAAATATTATTTACTGTCATCATGACAAAGATAAAATAAATTAGTTATTAGATATAGGTTTCTAAAACTATTATGCTTAGAAATGTGCTGAAACAGTCTTCCCCCCATTAAACAGAAATTGGGGAAAAAATAAACAAGGGCGCTAATAAGTCAGGGGGGCTAATAATTCTGACTTCAACTGTATTTTAGTTATCTTTTGCACAATACACAATACTGCAAATGTGCCAGAATTAACAAAGTTAGTATATTCAGTCTTGTAAATGTTCCAAATACCATTTTTTCTGACTGTTTACACAATCCCTGGCATTAATAACAACTTCACCTGACACCTGAGACTCTTGTGGCTGTTGAATTGTAAACTTGTGTGGGCTTTTCCACTTACAGACTGTCCTCATGCAATCTCACCCTCTGACACTTTTATAGTTACTAACACCTGCAAAACTCTCTGTGACTCATGATATCATGATCCAGGAATTCAGGAGACAGGCTATATCTCAATATCTTTTGTTATTTATTCCTGGAAAAATATTGATTATGACAATTCATATGGACCTACTAGGAAATAAGTACAGTCCTGTATCTTTGAAGAGAAGTATTATCTTTTCTATTTTAACCAAAAATTGGATGAGTACGCATCCTATATAAAAAAAAAAAAAAAAAAAGATAAATAAAAATAATTTAGTATTTATTGTAACTATACTATAGTAAAATGTAATATACTGTGTATAGCATTTACAATTGTTAATAAATGCAACAGCATACTGTAGTAATAGTGAACTGAGATTTTGGAGTTTTGGAGCTAAACTGTGCAGGACACCGGCCCTCCAGAACCGAGTTTGCCCACCCCTGCTCTAGAGTGACCGCAGCTCAAAAGCGTCCAGCTTTTACTTTAGACCAGGGGTGGGCAAACTTGGACCTTCCTATATATATATATATATATATATATATATATATATATATAGGAAGTAATTTTATTTCTTGGGGGATAGGGAGGAGGTATGTTTGAGGTGGTTTCGCCCAGGGTGCTATTTAAACCAGGACCGCTACTGCTGTATATGGTATGTCTGTAATCTTCAAGCTATGAGTACTTCATATTAATAATTCAATGCTAATGCTAATAATAACTTTATTTGATAACAATAAAAAAAATAATATTATTTTGTCCGTATTCTGTGATATGAAACCATAAATTTAAATTATTGTAAACTCTCGACTGATGTTAGGATGTGAATTTAGAGTAAAAGTATGGTCCAGATGTAATGTAGATTCCAGATTGTAAATTTTATCATCATGTAAGCCAAATTCTTATCATATGGAGAATTTTGGTATGCTATAAATGCTAAATATGACCTTTTACTAGTAAACACCATTATTTTTTTCCTGCATTTTGCTTACAGAATGTCTCAAGAGACCTTGAATGAGTATTCTAGTAAATCCAGCGGTATTACTATATACAGCAGCTTCTACTGTGCAGTGGCTCTGAATGATCCTGGAGACGAGGGTCACTGAAGACAATTGGTTTTGGAGGATTGAGCTACAATAATTTTCTCTAAGGACAAAGCTTGAGGACTCTCAAGGCTGCTGTATGGAGGAATTCTGGGTATTCACATTGACAGGCTCTTCAAATAGCTTATTACGGAATACTGCATTGTTCACTGCCTACTGTTATTTAAAAATAGTAGGTGATTAATGGATTTTTTTTCTTTTGGCAGTATGATTAAGCGAGTCAAAAAAAAAATGTGGTTCTGAAAAGAAATGGTTTAGAAATAGAAGGTTAAGTCGTGCGTTTTGCATTGTGGGATTGTGAATGCGGTTTAAAAGGTGGTTTGATATCTACTTGTGTAATGTCTTGTGTAATGCATCTTTTGAAGCACCTATTATGAGAAAATACTACAGCTTTTCAGGCTAGCTACTGAAATATCAGTATGCAAGTTCAACAGAGAAAATACTCTAAAACAAAAAGTTTAAATAACCAAATTAACCAGGAATTCAATATCTCTCAATTATGAATTAAGAAAAATGACAAAAAGGTACACTGTGATACTGCACTGAAAATATAGAAAAGTGATAACAATACTCAAAACTGGGAGAAATTACATATGACTTCTAAATTAGCTCTCTAAATTCACAACAACAATGCGAATTGTGAGATGTAAACTTGAACTGAGAGAAAGTTAGTGAGAAAAAAAGGGACAATTATACTCTAGTTATTTTTTTTGTCTGTCCATCCCTCCTGTGACAGAAAAAAGCTTCTTTAATATCCTAAAATTGTAACGGGTGAAGTTTATTTATAAACTAATTTGAGAGGATCACCTGCTTATAATTGACCACAGCTAGTCCTGCATTAGCTTTCATTTGATTTACCATTCAGACAAATCCAAATGCACATAAATAACCAGATTTCCTTACCTTAATCCCTGCTCACACTGTGAGATTTCAGCCATGATTTTGTCGTCTGAGACGAATTTGGGAAATCCTAAAAGATTCCTGAAATCTTAGGATAAAATCTGTGGTCTTTGATCGTTGGTTTGACATGCTCACTGACAGCCGCTTAAAACCCGTTGCAATTGGAGTTTTCCTGCAATGAAGTTCTGACAGTGTCACGATTACCAGTGATCATATTCCATAAGATCGCCGGATTGCACTGACAATAACTCATGGACTACAATTCCACCATTTCTGGACTACATATTCATACATGCACTCCGGTCACACTCACACATGCTTCCTCATCTAGACTGATTACTGGCACCACCTGAGGATTGTCAGAGACCGATTGCACATACTATTTAAGCCACACATTTGGCCATCTTGTTACCTGTCACAGTGACTTTACAACGTGTTTTAGCCTTGTTTTCTCGTGTACTTACCTAGCATTGTTTATTTAGTCATCCCTGTCTGCCGCCTGCCTTTCGACCTCTCGCTTGTTATATTGACTACGATTCTGGATTTGCCTGAACATATCTGTTTGCACCTGTGCTGACCTTTGCTTGCCTGACTTTGAATAAACCTGCATGTGGATCCAAACCTTGCTTGTCACTCCCCGTGGTTACAGTCAGACACTTTCCTGCAGTGCGACAACAGCTGTGATGTGCGTCAATTCAAAAACCAATAGGAGCTCTGAATTTGATGACGCAATTCATGCGACAATTCACATGACAGCATGGACATGTTAAAAGTTTTTCTTCCTGGTTTTAATATTGAGACAGGCCGTGTGCAAAATTGTGCTACAGATTGTTTACGTTTGTTATGAGGAACCATTTCAGAATGCGAGATAGCAAAAGTGTCACACGTGGATGACAACAAACTCCAGGAGTGTTTTCTTTCGTGTTTAGCCTTTATTGTCATTCAGTCTGACTTTATGACTTGAATTATTTTCGCCTTGAAGAATCCCCCCATTTACCCCTACTCCTCCTCCTCTTTTCCCAGATTAATCCAGGACAGGGCACACAAAGCAAGTATGCTGGGAAGAAGGTCTCTGGTTCGGGTCCTGGCTGAGCCAGTTGACGTTTGTGTGTAGAGTTTACATGTTCTCCCCATGCTCGTATACAAAGACATGCAGTATAAGTGAAGTGAATAATTCAAATTATCACAGTATATGAGTGTTTTAGTACTGGGCATTTTAAGCTACGGGGACGTGGGCATTTGTCCGCCTCACTTTTTGAACCAAACCATTTAGAAACAGGTGATTATTAGTAATACGAATGTAAACTTCTGGACGTCATTCAACTGTCCCCCTCACTTTTAAAATGTCTGCTACACCCCTGGTTGGCGGTTCATTCCACTGTGGCAACACATAATAATCATGGAAAGGCCAACAAATTCAGGGGAGTTTTCAAGACCTATCTGAACTGAGAGTCCCCTCTCTCCCGATGAAATGTGAGGGAACCCCAGGCTCAGGGATCTTCTGAGCTCAGGGCTCTCTCCCTGGACTTTATTATCAATCATATGCTAAGTGTGAACTCTTCAGTGATGAGAATGTCATCCAATTTTATCCGGAAAGTCTTGAAAATAACTTAGATAGATAGATAGATAGATAGATAGATAGATAGATAGATAGATAGATAGATAGATAGATAGATAGATAGATAGATAGATAGATAGATAGATAGATAGATAGATAGATTGATTGATTGATTGATTATTGCCATTATAGGTGGGCTAAGTCTGGACACAAACCTAATTTAGTCCCTTGCATTATCAGTCAGGCCTGCATTTCCCAGAAGCGTTGTAAGCCTAAGTAGATTGTAAAAATGATTGTGCGACTGATCTTAATGTTATTGCCTGTTTCCCAAAAGCATCGTGACTTAAGTAGAACTTGGAAATTGTCAAAGATCTGTGAGTACTCTGGAGTAATAATTTAAGCCCTAAGTGTATCATAAGAAGACAGATATATGAGGACATTGCATATTACACCTGTTGCTTGTTGTGTGCAGTGCAGTGTGATTATAATTAAAGGATTTGTACGTTATTGTACACTCTATTGTTCTTTTTTAACAGATTTATAAATAAAATAATTAAAGAGCAGAAAACAAACAAACAAAAATAGAAATGCACAATGTACAAAATAAAAGACAAAATAAAAAAAATCTGTCATTGACTTCATAAAACCAATCCATGTGTTGGCCATTTCCAATATCCGATAAATATTAGGCGGATATCTTTAAGCCAATAGATTACGTAATGGTACAGAACTGCCTGCCTCAAGCATGTGTGGGTCGAACTTGTTCAGACTTGCCCAGTGCACTTTAACAAAGGTTTCCTTACATTCCTTCAAAGTCCCTCCTTTCTCTGTGTGTTATTGCTTTGTATTATGAATTAAGTAGGTAACCATATTTCTATATATATCCACATATTATTGTAGATATATCCACATATTAATATATATATATACACACACACACACACACACACACACACACACACATATACATACATATATATATATATATATATATATATATATATATATATATATATATATATATATATATATATATATATATATATATATATATACACCCTGTTTTTTCTATATTTCTATATATATATATATACATTTTTATTTTTTTTACATTTGAATTTGCTCAAAAAGTAAACAAAAAATCCTTGATATCAAGATTTTGAGCAAAAGAGGAAAACAAAAATGTCTGTGACTGGTAATGGCAAACAGAAGAGGGGAAGAGAGAACAATATTAAATTTACAGACCCCTCTATTGATGCTGCGTTACATACAAAAACCTTGCTTAAGCGGTAATTCTTTTTTTTGTTTTTTGTTTTTTTGCAATTTGATGCAAAGATGATAAAAGACAAATTCTAGCTTTAGAAATGCACATCCATACTTTAAAAATATTTATTTATATCAAGAATTTAATATGCTTAAACATGGTAAATGTGTCATAATTGTCTTGTGAAAAGAGTCCATGCACCCAGGAGCCAAAACGCACTGTTATCTTAAACTCGACCCTGGTCAGAAAAACAATTATTAATTTAGAAAAAAATAACTTATTTGAATCCAGACAAACAGATGAATTCCTATAAAATAGTACAGAAATTTACATTCCACCAAATAAAAACATGACCTAAAATGAATCTCTACAAAATCCACCATGCCACATGGCTAATAAACAGCAACCTAGCGAATGTGTTCTTCATTCGAGAGATTTTAATTAGCTAACAGTTGAATAATTCAATTATGGACAGCCACTTGGCCTCTCGGACTGGACACCAATTACAAACAGCATGGATTACTTCTCTGCTTTGGGAATAGCGATTGCAACCTAAAAGGAACGTTGACCTTCGACTTCCTCTGACGGTCAATTTTTCTCTCCGAATTTATGATTCGACATGTTTTCAAAAATTGATTATGTATTTGACAGTGGTGAATCTATTCAGAACTTGCTGTAGAGCTTTAATCAATGTTGATGAATGCATTCTTAAGTAATTATTATGTAATTTTACAACTTGTTTTAGTAAATAAACAGTGACATCCTGTGCACATGAGACTGTACCCATGATATAGTCCAAAATGCTGATTTGACATAATAATAGTCACATTTGCAGATCCTTGTTAACCGCGTGAACCATATCCCTTTACACATACTCTGTAAAATAATATTTTTACCATTGGCATATTGAGTTATTCATTCCTCTCTTATCATTGGTTCTATAACAATGGCTTGGGGCTTGTAAAACGTTGTTGACATGCGAGGAAACACAATTTACACAATAATAAAATATTCATGCTCTCACATTTGGCCTCAGATTCATAATTCATGCAGGCAACTTTCATGATATCTTGATTCTTCTTGATTGTAATTTATTCATGCATTCCTTTTTTCTGGTTTGAGACCTGTATTCATAACCCAGTTCAATCTTCTCATGAATTGATCATGAGGCCAAAAGCATTGATGAAATAATAAATGGTGAGTTTTTGGAAGGGGAAAGCTCAGCAGCTGAAACAGAAGCTGCGCAGTTGTGGAGGCGATGTGTTGTGAGATCGAAATGGATGAGGGCTGATGAGAAATGGTGGTGATGTTTTGTTTACGTGACACAGAGCCAAGGCAGTTAATGACATGAGGCGCAGTTTATAACATCTTGGAACAAAAATTCAGTTCCTTTTTAAACAATATCCATCTAATTTAACGATCTGTGTATTCGGCATACATGATGTAAAGTGTTGAAGAAGTCATGCTATTTTTGCTTGTGTAACCAAACCAGAGGCAACACACATGAAAAAAATAACATTAATAGTAGACAGTGTTTCTTGCCATACTATAGTAAAGTGTATTATACGGTATGTATTACAATTTAGTTTATTTAATTTACCTAATGTGCAAGTTTTTGGACTGTGGGGGAAACAAGAGCACCTGGAGGAAACTGTATTGTAATGTAGAATATATATCAACCCAGGCTCATTTTGATTACGTACCCCTATATACATTTCTGGAGAGCTCCAAATACGTCCCAGGAGCTACTTTCTTTTGCAGTTTTTGTTTTGGCAAATCCACCAGAGGCCTCTGTGTACGCTTTTTCAGATCTCAAATTTCTCTCACGAGTGCAATTTGCGCCTGCTGTTCTCACGTAAATCCACCAGAGGCTACTGTCGACTGACTGACTGGCCAACCAATCGATTTGGGTTATTTGTTACTATAACTGTCGTAGGGTGACCATACGTCCACTTTTTTTTCCAGGATATTTCTCCTTTGTGGGGCTAAAACATGTGTCTGGCTGGTATTTCTAAACTGATTAAATACCGGCTGGTATTTAAAAAAAATTGTTTTTCATTCCATTTATTTACATCAAAGTTGAACTTTTTCATGGTTCAAAACACTATAGAATTGCTTTAAATTAGTATAATTTTATTTTAAATGGGATACAGATGAGAATGTATTATTAACCCTCTGGCCATTTTCAGATGTGTCAATGATAAACTTCTGTTGAAAGCTTAATGTGACTATTTTCAATTTTATCAACACTTCCTTTTACAGTGTCGATGCTGTAATCTCATTCATTTTTTTTTTTTTTTTAGTTAAATGGACTTAAGCATTCATTTAGTTGACTAAATGAAAGACGAAAGATCGCAAGCCTGTCAGGAGCAGCAGGAACTTGATGGAAAATACTGGGGTAAAATAAACTGTCATTTTAAAGACATGGCAGGTAAAAAGGAATTTAATGTAGTGGTTCATGTCCGGTCTGAGACCCACTTATATTGTATATCTATCAGGTGGTTAAGATCACTGATTTTTAAAGAAATCAGGCCTTAATTGTGGCAATTTTATAATGGAACGACAGTTCACTGAAACTGCTGATGCTGGCTGGCTGAAATTAAAAGTCTGTGCGCATATATCCCATTATACTGGTCAGCTGAGACACATTACAGTTTACACCTGCACTGTAAAAAAAAAAAAAAAAAAAAAAAGTTATTTTATGTTAAAATAATGTAAAATAACAGCCGTTAAATCACAGACTTAAAATTACAGATATTTCCTTAAATTTAGATTTCCGGTAACTTTCTTTAATATACCTTCTGTTATTTTACGGTAAATGTCTGTAATTTACCAGCCGTTATTTAACTTTTTTTTTTTTTTCCAGCTCAGCTTTTTTTAACAGTGTGGTATTAACTTGCAATTATATAGTATATGTCTCCTATGACCTTGTGTTTGAATTTTGTATAGACTCATCTCTATTATTGTATAAAGCTCTACATTTCTTTTGTTGAATCACTTAGTGCAATGCATGAGTACTATTGAATAAATCAACCAATCCAGATCTGGCCCACACGATCAGCATTTGCTTGGCCCACATGCCGCAGTGACTTACGGTACATGACTAGACCAAGTCTGGCTTCCATACAAGCCGCAAACATGGACCATATCTGGGCCAAGTCTCAGCCAAAGTAAAAACCCATAAATGGGCCAGTTATGTTGGTGTGTCACGACTGAAATGTTTTTTTATAAACCCATGAAGCATTTCGCTTTATGTCTTTGCTTTTCTTGAAGCGACCTGCTTGATATAATTCTTTCTTTGCTCAAAAATAATTTAAATGTATTTTAAAAGTGGGTCAAGATAGGCCAAACTTACGTGGCCCACATATACATTTAAACATCGGGCCAAATACTATATTTGAGATCTGGCCCAAGTCTTGAGTTCCGCCTGTAAGACAATGCCACCTCAGCCAGTGCCGGACGAATGACTGCTGTGCCAGCTTTATGCCAAATCTGGGCCAGAATTCGGTCCCACTTTATATTAAGTGGCCTTAACTAATATATACTTACATAGGAATTTATAGTTTGTTACAATGTACTTATTGTGCAAATACATGTATTTACTGTGTACTTAAGCTTGATTAAATACATGTATGTAATTACATCTGTAATTAACTTTTGTAATTACATTTGTAAATACACTGTTGACCATCCCTTACATATTTTCTTGGCCATAAGGAAAACAAGCTGACAAGCTGGGCCAAGTGGCTCACAAGCTCCAGACCATTTTTTAAGCATGTCTATAATGGTTGTGGGCAGTTGGGGGCTTAAATTTGTGAGGTGTGTGTGGTTGAATGAGTCAATCTGTCAATCCACCTGAAGTTGACCAATCAGGAGGATAAATTTGCTGAACCGCGAATGCTGGATGATGTGTCATGGATGACTGGGTTGTCAGAGATGATAGTTTACCTTGGACTAGGCTTTATAATTCATCTACACAGGGTGACCAGGCACCCTGGGTTTCTGGGTCTGAAAAATAACCTACATCTGTAGAAAATATTCTTGGCTTGTATAAATATATTAAACATTTATGAATGAGAGAGAGAGAGAGAGAGAGAGAGAGAGAGAGAGAGAGAGAGAGAGAGAGGCTCTTAAAGCATGAAAACAATTTTGTCTTCTGTCTGTTTGTTTGGAACAGAATTTTTTGCAATTGGTTTGAAATTTTCCAACATAGGCTCAATCTGAAAACGTAGTCCTACAGTATATACATTTCTGGAGACCGTAAATAATGTAGTCAGAAGTAAGTATGGTTGCATTTCATTTTTTAAACTAACACTATGTGGCTGTATGACGCTATTCCTTTTTGAGCTTACCAGCTGACCGCTCACCTCATGATGAACAGCATTACCGCTGTAACCAGTTTGTTTTGTTAGCTCGACATGTACGCCGGCGGATTTGAGACGCAGAGAGGAGTTGACCAAGACAGCGGAGTTTAACTCCAGTGAAGAATAGTTCCAGAGAGCGGGTAAGACAAAAAACAAAATCTAAAAAATAAAATAAACAAGTATATAACAGGGTGAGAATGTGGTAAAATCTGAAAACGTGGTAGAAATCAGACGAGGGCATTTATTTTTCTGGATTGCTTTTGAAAATTGTTGGTTGGGTTTAGGGAAGTGGGTGGGTAGGTCAATAAACAAAATTGGTTGGGTTTAGGGAAGGAGTAGGGTGGGTCAGTCAATTGGTCAGTCAGTCAGTCAAACAGTCAACAGCGGCCTCTGGTGGATATAGAGAAATTTTGAGAGATTTCTTTAGTATGAGAGACATTTGAGATCTCAAAAAGCATACACAGCGACATCTTGTGGATTTGCAATAACAAAAACTGCAAAAAATGAACCTCCTTAAACATATTTCGCTGTCTCCAGAAATTGATTTAGAGGTGGGTTTTGAGAATAAGCCTGGGTTGCGATTTTCACATAAACTCTTTCATGCACATGCACATCTTCTGACAATCAGTATTTGCACAGTGTATACCTGGCTTTATGACTTAATGGTGAAAAAATCAAGCAAGTTATAAAAATTTAAACTGCATTTTTTTTCATAGTACATATTTTCTGGTAGAACAGAGTAACATTATGGCTCAAGACTCGAGTCATGTCAAGTTTTCGTTAAAGTCACGTAAAAAAGACTGTATATATTTTATACTTCCTATACTTATCACATGCTAGTTCAGAGGGTGGAGAGTAGGTGGACTTTTGTTTAAAGAGGTGGTGTATGTACGTTTTTGACTCTTCTAAAGCATAAAACCTGCGTTTGTATGGAGTGTTTTAATGGCAATACCTAGTTCAACCACTGGGTGTTCATTTTACATACTGCACCTTTAAACACATTTCACCACATTTGTGTTTGCACCGTGAAAGAAGTCTGATCAAATGCATAGTCATCTTCCTTTGGAGACATTCAAGCTCAACATTTTAGACTCATTTTACACCAGCATTTAGCATGGTTGACTTGAAAATGCATCTTAAAATCTGTTGCAAACTGTGTCTTGTTCAATCACAAACCTCATTTTGCTTTCCAAATTCATTTTTAATTGACTAAAACAGTGAAAAGATGATGATTTATCGCAAAGCATGGGCACAGTGATTTTCACAGCTAACCCTTTTGTGGCAAGTGTAGCAGGGCTGCGAGCCACGGATTGGAGTGGATTGAGGCCAGTGACGTGACTGTAATGAACAAGTGGTGATAAAGTTTGTTCATCATTTGCCAATTTCTGTAATCTTTTTTCCATTTAATTTGGAACTGCATTGCATTGGTGGCAAAACCTGAGAGGGAGGAGGAACACACAGTTAAAGAGTGCCTGCTGCTGAGGGGGATTTTGATCAGATCCCTTAGTTTTTCATGATTCCGTGATCACTGAATCCAACGCAAAATCAACAAAAAGTCACAAATTTCTGCGATCCTAGAAAATTCTTAATTAAATGCAAAAAAAAAATGCAAAAAAAAAATAATAATAATAATAAAAAATCTCATAAAAGATCCAATTCCAAACCATATAATCAAATTATATTTATTTCAGTTTGCAATTTATTGTTTTATGTAACTTAGACGTTGCATACGTAGTGCATTTGATGTATTTGAATGTCTCTTGAAAAATAACATGTCACCTGCACCCTCACATTCATTACAGTACCACTGAAGCTAAGCAGGACTAGAGTTAGTACCTTGATTGGAAACAACATGGGAAAACTAGCTAGGTTGCTGCCGGAAGAGGTGTTAGTGAGGCCAGCAAGGGATGCCCAACCTGAGGTTTGTGTGGGTAATAATGCCCCAGTATAGTGAAGGGAATGCTGCACTGTCATTTAGCACTGTCTTTTGGGTAAGATGTTAAACTGCGGTCCTGACTCTCTATGGTCATTAAAAATCACAGGATGTTCTTCGAAATGAGTAGGGGTGTGTCCCTGGTATCCCGGCCAAATTTGCCCACTAGCCTCTGTCCATCATAGCCACTCAACCAGTTAAACTCTGTGATGTCATTGACTTAAAGGGCTAGCATTGCACCAGAACCCCTTAAGTGATTTCGTTTGAAAGTTTAGAATCTATATTTTATGCACATATGCATCACTTTGGTTTTTATTCTACTCTACAAAAGTTATTTACACTTAAATACACAGTATTTTGGATACCCGAGCTGGGTATTTTACATTGGTTCATTTTCATATTTTTCATATAACACATGTACAAGTTATAGGTCAAATGAAAGCTCTTGCCGGTGCTCATACAGTTCTAGTGTTCTTTTTACTGAATTATATTCACATATCAAACAGTTGCCAAATAAATTGCGGTGTTTCCATGGCGCAGAAATGAAAACAATACATTTATGATCACTGAGCAGCCCCAGATAGCACAGACAGCTGTCATCTCTTACCTTTTGCTTGTGTGCTTCAGGGCCATTTCTCCTCTGTTTTTGAGGTGATGTGCATAAGTAATCTTTTTATATGTCTGACGTGGTCCAAACACAGTAAATTATGTTTGATCAAACAAAAGAATAGTGAAATATGAAAACAATGATTGGTCCCTGTGGTTTGTACAGCACCTCTCATCAGTTGGAATACAGTAACTTTTGCATAGATTATGGTAGAGACATTTTTCTTTTTTCCTATTATTACAGACATGTGCAGGAAATTAATTAAAAATTAACCAAAATTAATAGGAAATTAACCAAAATTAATTACAGCACCCTAGACCACACAGAACCTAACTTTCAAATTTCAAATCAGTTTATAAAAAAAAAAAAATACAAAAATCGCCTCCTTTTTTAGATGTTTATTATAACACAGACAACATAAGCAGCTATTTTAAACACTTTTAATAGTGTTTTATGAAAAGTCAAAGGGTTTTCTTTAAAATTATACTACATTTTTGCATTTACACCTAGCAAAATCCAGACAGAAATCCCAAAATAACAGCAGAGTTTATTAACTAATTGACTTTATCACTCTGTTTTTTTTTTTCAACCAATAAGCTGGCGTGTGGTCCAGTACAGAATGTCTAGAAGATTGCCTCTAAAGTAAAGTATTTTGAGTACCCATAAATGCACTATATATACTACCTGATAAAATCTTGTTGCCTATCCAAGTTTTAGGAACAACAGATAATTACTTGACTTTAAGTTGATCATTTGGTATCAGTAGTGGCTTATTTGAAAGGCAAAGGCCTCTAGACCCTCCTTCATCTTACCCCAGACATGCTCAATAACGTTCATGTCCGGTGACTGGGCTGGCCAATCCTGGAGCACCTTGACCTTCGTTGCTTTCAGGAAGTTTGATGTGGAGGCTAAAGTATAAAAAGCAGCGCTATCCTGCTGAGGAATGTTCTCTCTCTCGTAGTTTGTAATGTAATGGGCAGCACAAATGTCTTGATACATCAGGCTGTTGATGGTTCCATCCACTCTGCAGATTTCTCACACGCCCCCATACTGAATCTAAGCCCAAACCATGATTTTTCCTTCACCAAACTTGACTGATTTCTGTGAGAATCTTTGGGTCCATGCGGGTTCCAATAGGTCTTCTCCAGTTTTTGCGATGATTAGGATGCAGTTCAACAGATGATCCATTGGCAAAATATACCTTCTGACACTTTTCCAAATGATCAACTAGAATTGAAGGTATTGTTTGTTGCTCCTACAACTGCCATCAACGACAAGATGTTTGTTATGCAGTGTAAATGTAAGGAATTATTAATTAAACATGCTAAACAATATACAAAACAAATCAAAACACTTACAACTTAACCTTCTTCTAATGATGTCAAGTATGCACTGAATAAATACTTTTACCTGGCAATTGTATACGCCTTGTTATTTACATATTGTACAACCAACTGCAATTCGCTTAATGTAGCACAAGAACAAACGAGACTACAGCATGAGGTAAACATGAGAAAACACTGTTAAACTAAATTCACTGCCATTCACCAATCCAGTTAATGATTTCTGCAAGGATATGAAGGAGCTGGTATTGTCACAATGGGCATCTGATATTCACTAGGTGCCAGGGCTTGGTTCTGTATGCCATTATGAATGGAATCAGGAGAAGCAAGGGACCAGGGGGTTGCTCCAGGCACCTGTAATCAGAGGAGTCATTGTTAACCAACAATGGGGGTAGTGGCGTCTGCATCTGTCCGCTGAAGGGTTATCAGTAAGGCCATTTGGCATCATGAGTGTGGCCCTTTAAGTTGGTGAAGGACCAGGTGGCAGCTTGTTCAGGAAGTTCTCTTGACAAGCTTCAACAGTTGCTGCAGAAGGAGAAACACTGAGAAAATCGAGCATGTGCTTGAAGAAAGAGCATTGTCTCTACTTGCTTTATTTGGCAAGCCAGAAGGTGTCATCACAATCGGTTGCCAAGCCACATTACGTTTGATTTGTTTTTCTCTTGGTGGATTGCGCTGCCACTTAGGTGGAATTTATGCTGTAGATTTTGAGGGTCAATTTTGATTTGGAGACTCCATCCAATTTTTTTGATGATCTGCATACATTAGTTTAAAAGGGTCTCATATTCAACATCAACAGTTACATGGCAAAAACATCCTGACCTGGAAAAAGGAGCAGGCACTGATTAGCAGCTGTGCTGATAAATAGCAGTCTTTACCCAATTCCTACAATTAATATTTTAATGCGCATAACATCTTTGAGCAAAGTGATATTTCTCTCTCTCTCTCTCTTGGCACTGCTGCCAAGCAAATATTCGTTATAGTTTCAATCAGTCTCCTCTTCACCAATCATCTGGTGTGTGGTATGTGGTCTGACGCAAAATGTCGTCATCCAGGTGGATGCTGCACACTGGTGGTGGATAAGGAGATTCCCCCATTGCGTAGAGTGCTTTGAATGCCCAAAAAAAGCCTGTTAAAACGTCCTTATTAAATTACAATAATGAATAAATTGTACAAAACAGTCATATTTAAAAGTAAAGTAATGAGCTATTTCAAAGTACACTTTAGAGAAAATCCCATTTACGAGCGAGAGCAATACGATATCCTTTAAGGCACAGTCTGTCACGTTGCTTTTATTTATTTATTATTTACTTTTTTTTTTTTGGGGGGGGGGGTGTTAATGTATGAATTATTACATATTTTGTGTATGGGGGTTAATATTTAATTGGTCATTAGATTAAATTTGTTAGCTATTTTATTTATTGATCGGTTGGAGCATCAAAATAAATAAATAAATAAATATATGAACAATCGCAGATTATTATTTCAAGTATCAAACATTTATATTAAGAAGATTCCGACTATTCTAAATAATTTTTTTAAACAATGTTTGGGCTCAATTAAGATGTTTTCTTTGTAAATAACTGCTACACGTCTTTCCAATTAAACATTTTGATAATAAACAAATGTTTTAACTTCCTGTCTCCAAGATTGCATAGCAATTTTCTAAATAATCTGAACTAGACAATTAAATTATGCTGTAAATAGCATAGATTGATAACTTATTATTTTTCTATTTATTTATATTTTTGACTGCAGATGATTTACTGCTGGTTTTGTCTGACCAGAGGAGAACTGCACAATGTAAAGCTGCAATTGACGCAGTCGCATTGTGTAAAGCGCTATATGATACAGCATGTTTATTCTTGCGCTATTTTAAGTGAATGTAAATAGAGTCGATTCCGGAGTCGAGAATCGGAGTCGACTTCAAAAAACCCGGAACCGAACACCCCTACCTTCCAGCCAACCCCAAATTAATGAAGGGACTAAGCCAAAAAGTAAATGAATGAATAAATGGTTTTAACTTGTTTGTTCTATTATAACCGCACAAAAATATATAATTTTAAAGATGCAACTTTCCTTTTAAATGAAAAAAAATAACACTTTTAACGTCAATGCAGATGTTTTATAAATTGTACAAAATATGGTATTCCCCCCTAATCTCTAAAAATCTGTGCTTAAAAAAAATCCCATTCATAATTACAAATTTTGTGACAGCATTCCTGTATGTTAAACCAATAAATACAATTCCTTGATATGACTTGAATGCTCCATAAGAATTTTTCAATTTGTTTCTATGGTTACTGATTATGATTCACGCCTGTGTCTGCCTTGTTACTCATTTAATGCCAGGTTTCAGTTGAGTTCTTGCTGTGATTATGTTTGTTTTGCTGTCTCTTCTGCATTATCCCTGTGCCACAGATTAGTTTAGTTCAATAAACGTTTATTTACAACTTCAACTCCTGCATCACGTATTATCACTAGACGGTAAAGTGGTTCAGTGGTTAGCACTGCCACCTCACAGCAAGAAGGTCGCTGGTTTGAATTCCGGCTGGGTCAATCGTCAGTTGGAGTTTGCATGTTCTCTCCTTGTTCGTGTGAGGTTTCCCCGAGTTCTCAATTTACCCCACAGTCCAGAGACACACGGTAAAGGTAAATTGAATAAATTTAATTGGTTTTAGTGTAATTTTGTGTGCAAATGCAAGAGTGTATGGGTGTTTCCCAGTACTGGAAGGGCATCCACTGCGTAAAACATTTGCTGGATAAGTTGGTGGTTTATTTTGCTCCTAAATGAAGGGACTAAGCTAAAGGAAAATGAATGAATGTATTATCACTTCCTGAAATAGTTGAACATCAAATACTGTATATGATCAGTGACATGCAGTGTTTGCTTGTATAATGACCTCATTCTGGATTGTCAGTGGCTTGTGTGCAGAGAGCTATTGGCAGTTCACACACTGAGCTGTCTTGGATGGTTTAAATAGCGATGTAACTTACGAATGTTGACAGTGCATGTTCGTGCGAGAAAGAACGTGTTCATCCCAAAACAAGCATCTGTCACAGACGCCAAGATTGCACGGTGAAGCACGCCGAGGGAGACTTTCATCCAGAAGAAGAAGAGCACAGAGGAACGAGTAGCTGAATTCGATTAGACGTTCCTTTTGCAACGTTTCAAATGGCGAGAGGAACAAGTGTTTCATTCTCTCTAATCGAATTTATTGTCTCGTTCTTCCTATATCTTTTCTCTTAACTGAATTGTTTTTGCATTCGCCAGAGCTGAGTGCGCTTCTGATTTTGTGCTTTTACCTTTTTTTCTTAGCTTGTTTGGTGTTTGTGGTCGGTTGGAAAAAAAAAAAAAAAGAAACACAATTTATAATGACGTGTGTAAGGTTATAGTGTACTTTCAGACTAAACCCTAAAGAAAACATCACTTATTCCAGAGCTGTGATCAGAATTTAAAAGAAATTTACATTCATTTACTCAAGCTGGAATGCAATTCAACTGTTGTCACGATATTGAATTTTTAAAAACGTCCATTTCCCGTTAACGTTTAGGCACTGTTGAGTACATTCTTAAAGACAGCTGCTTTGCCATTGTGTTCACACATTGCTCAACACATTGTAAATAAAAACCAAATTTTACAGAAAATATCTCATCCCATTTTTTACAGTAATTTTCTTGTCATTTAAAATAATATTCAACACTTTGTAAAATGACAAACAATCTCACAGTTTGACTTTTATTTTAGGTGCTTTATCATTAAAGACAAATTACTGACATTTTTTTTTGTTTAAAAAGAAGCTGGAAGATTAATAATATGAACCGGGACAAATACAATTAGTGCCTGCCTACACACCTTCAGTGCTTGGCCCCTAACAATATTAGAATTGCTGTGTAGTTATCTACCACCAGGATATTCTTGGTATCACAGAACATTTTTACAGTATTTCACTGTGACTTATTTGTATGTTTATGAAGCTCCATATAATAGAGGATTCAAAATAGTACCCTTAATCCATTTGCCAGCTTTGATGACACATGCTGTTTAACCCTAAATGGAGTCAATTCCACCCCCATGCTGCACACTGCAGTTTTCTAATGCTTCCCAAGTATTTCCCGAGGCCTGCGAAACCCACGACTGTGACAGGGTTCACAAAAATCCTCAAAGACTTCAGTTCATGCTTCTCCCACATACTGAGCCTAATGCGTCCCACAGAAAGTAGTGCCATGTGGAGGATACTTGATAAACACGGCAACGTTCTTTGCAACAATGACAGAGAAAGCGAGAGATTAGATCGATTTAAGTCGGGCCGCTTATGTGGTCCCACATCTCCTCTGAGATCAAAGTCCTGAGGTTGTCGGCAGCATTTCGGCGGATCTAATCCTCTGAGACTAGTAGCTACAGGCGATCAGTAATGGAGCAGACGCCGAGCCCATGCGCTGTAGTCAAAGGTGGCCTCGATTGATTGCTTTAGCCTTACTAAGCCTCAAACAGGATATGACTGTTCACATCCCATAATCCTCCCTGCTCATGCTGGCTCCTATTGACTGCTCTCTGCAAAGGCAGTAATGGAAAGCAGCTGGACGAAGTCACACGTTGACACAAAATGAAGTCTGATAGTTGGGTGCAAAATTTTAAGCTAGATTAAGTATACACTTTATAATTTGAAACAGTCTACATTTACACCAAACAATTTAGATACCGAACATATATTGAGCAAAAGTAATAAGCACTGTGCCAGATTTGTTGCCTAAAGCCTGGTTTATACCTCTGCATTGAGTGATCGGCGTGACCCATGACGTATGCCTTGTGGGTTGCCGTGCATTCATACTTCTGTGGACTGTTCAGAACTTCAGAAACGCTAGCTGTAGCAGTAGGTTTAAATGTTCCTCTGTGTCAAGTTTCTTCACAGCTGTTTTTTCTGAACGCTACCTTAATGTACAAGTGGCTCAAACTTGCCTCAGATAGCATACGAATGTGGGCCACTTTAGGCAGTTATGAGGCACAGGTGGTATTCCTTCGGACCAGACAAAATGAATGTGAGCCTGAAGTTGCCCAACTGTACAATGGCAAAGGGATTCAAGATTCAAAAGATTCAAACACATACATTTTGTAAAAGATTTGGCACTTTTGGTAAAATGTAATCTGAATGTGAGCCCGATGTGGCCCATGTGGAAAATTATGAATTTGGCCCAAATGACAGAGGAAAAATGTGGGCCACAATAGTGGCATAGTCATTTAAGGGTAATCTGGGTCTAAACCTACAGTGGCTCACAGTACAAATGTGGCCCAGTTATCTATGTGGGCCACTTTTGGCAAATATTCAGCACAGTAAACTTTGGCTAATGCAGCCGTTAGCCTGTAGTGGCCCAGAGAAGATATGTCAAATGTGGCCCAGTTACCCTTAAAACATATGTGGTAAACTTTTAGCGAATATTTGGCACAGTAAGCTCTGGATAATGTGGATTTGAGGCTATAGTTGCCCAGAGAAGATATAGCAAATGGGGCCCAGTTTTCCTTAAACAAATGTGGGCCACTTTTGGCAAATATTTGGCACAGTAAGTGCTGGCTAATGTGGCTGTGAGCCTAAAGTGGCCCAGAGGAGATATGGCAAATGTGTCCCAGTTATCTTAAAACATATTTGGACCACATGGACTAAAGTCACCATCAAGGAGAAAAGTGTTTGCTTTAGTTGGGCTCATAGCTCTGAACCTCTTAATATAAATTTGCTTTTGGCCTGCTGTAACTTTTAAGAACATTGATTGAAAAGTTTGTTCATTACAGCAAACAAAATGAAGGTAGGCACAACCTCTGATGAAACAATGTAATTCACTGATGTTTACCAATGTTTAATCTATTATTAGAAGTTATAGGCCAGATCTGGGCCAGAATAAAAGCAAACAGTGGCCCAGAATAGGATCAGATCTGGTTCATTTGTTTGAATTCTGGCTGATATGTGATATTGCTATGGCTTATTTGTAGCCCAGATCTGGCAAGCATGACCGCCCAAGTGCCATCATTCCATGCGGGATGTGGGCCGGTTGTAAGTGTTTGGTGTGGGCCGGATTTAAGCCACATGAATTTTGCTAGCTGGGGCTCATTCAGGGGCAGAAACTGACAGACATGCAACAACTTTAATCATAAGGTAAACACAAAACAAAACTTTTTGTCTGGAGCTCCTTCACGGGACTCAACAACTGTAAACACTTGCTCCTATGAGTTCACGCGGCTCTTAGTCCTACCCTCACTTATCAGCGCTACCAAGCTGACCAATCACAGAGCTTGCGCTATGCGTTGTTGCAACTTGTAGCTACAATTTTAGGGAAGTACAAATTAGCATCAGCAATGACCACGGCAAGGGCTATACAACCAAGCGAAGGCTGTGCCGGAGCATACACGTGCGCTTGAAGCTTGTTTATATACCTTAAAGTGACATTTAAAGGGTTAACTAGGGTAATTAGGGTAACTATGCAGGTTAGGGTAATTAGGCAAGTTATTGTTTAACATTGGTTTGTTATGTAGACTATCTGGAAAAAATATAGCTTAAAGGGGCTAATTATTTGGTCCCTAAAATGACTTTAAAATAAATTAAAACTGCTTTTATCCTTGCCGAAATAAAACAAATGAGATTTTTTCCAGAAGAAAAAATATTATCAGACATACTGTGAAAATTTTCTTGCTCTGCTTATTTATATATATATATATATATTCATTTTCTTTTCGTCTTAGTCCCTTTATTAATCAGAGGAACATGGGAAACAATACGAACACAGGGAGAACATGCAAACTCCACACAGAAATGCCAACGACTCAACTGGGGGCGCAAACTACCAGCGCCTTTCTTGCTCTGCGGCGATCATGCTACGCACTGTGCCACTGTGACGCTCTACTAACCCTTTCTTATTGAATGCAATTTAAAATATAAGATTTTTCTGTAATTTAAACCTGCATTTTTGACAACAATACTCCAGTCATCAGTTTTGAAGTTTCACCTATGCTTCACTTAAGTTTCACCTATGTTTTCATATTGCAATTTATATCAAAACTATATTTTTCCAATATCATGCAGTCGTGACTTTTCGGGAAGTATCAAAACAATAAGAACACAGCAGTCAATACTCCATAATGCGATACAATAACTTTTATATCAACAACAACTCTTGCGTTTAATCTGTTGCCGACTTGTTGCTGTACTTTTGTTATATTATTACCCTTATTTATTTATTTTTTTAATCCCGTACATCTCAACAAATAATTACTGGTCTTTTGAAATGTCACATAAAATACATTCACATATCTCCTTTTCTGATCTCTAAGATCTTTTTCTGGTTCTTTTTATTTGGTTATTTTGTGGCGTTGCAGTGATACTATCTTGTCTAGCAAGAAATGTCATGTCTTTAATAAACTCATCGGAAATGAAACTATGAGTCCAAGTCTACTCTGAAGACAATTCA
The DNA here is from genome assembly GCF_052040795.2 of Danio rerio. Taxonomy (NCBI): domain Eukaryota; kingdom Metazoa; phylum Chordata; class Actinopteri; order Cypriniformes; family Danionidae; genus Danio; species Danio rerio. The sequence goes on along the minus strand of NC_141029.1, from coordinate 6,126,755 downwards.
ACAATATGACGTTGCATATTTCTGATAATGGATTGCTTTGCATGCAATCTTGTAGCCTGAATAATGTTTATTGAAGTTATGAAACACTGATGGAAAATATATCTAGTTTTGAAATGTTTTGGAATTTGACTATGTAAAAAACAAAAATAATAACCTGCATGGTCAGATGACTATATTTTGAGGTTTGTTACGCTTTTATTTCAAAGTACTGTATAAATATAAATTGGCTTATGAAGAGGTTCATGTTTATGGTGCTATTAAAATAATTTGTCGGACGTTTACAACATTCCTGCAGAGTAAGTGTAATAATATTTAGCAGTAAGCCTGCTATTTTCCTTCATTAGTGTTTGCAGTTCTCTCTGATTGATCAACAATCAGACAGCTTTCCAATTGCACATCAGTTACAGATATCAAGTTCAGAACTGATCATCTAATTAAAGTAAAGGATAATGTCAGGAAGAAGGATTTTCTGTGTAGAAATTGTGATGTATAACCATAGAGATCAGTTAAAAGAACATAATCCATCAGCCGTGTCTGTGTTAACAGCTTGAGTGAGCCGTTACATTCTGAGGATGTTATTTAAAGATGGCTGGGTATTTTTATTTTGTACATTACTGGCACAAAGTTGCGCTGAGGACCAGTAGAGAAATCCATCTTTTCTCAAGGCAGAAAGTACTATGCATATATCTACATATACAGAATGTCACAAAAGTGACCCTCACATTTCTCAGTTATCTATTCACATATCTATTTCTCAGTTAGTATAAAGATTTTCAATAGTTCATTTAAACAAAGCACATTTATTCAATGGTTATATTCATTAAAATAAACGTTTGGTCACTGAGCATCATTAGGAATAGAGAGATAATATATTTTATTATGTTTTAAATTGCAAAAAAACCCACAATTTTTTACACAATTGCAGCTAAATGTTTTATTTGTCTATTGAATTTTTCTCTATTACAATTTAATTTCATATTTTCCCCTAACATATTCATTTTTGTTGTACGTTTAGCTTTAGTTTCGGATTTGGTACTGACTAATCTAATGTAAATACACAATTATTTAGAAAATATAAATTGACAAGAGAGTGATGAACTCATTTATTAGGGACGCATATTATATTATATTATATTATATTATATTATATTATATTATATTATATTATATTATATTATATTATATTATATTGCATTATCAGTATATATTATATTATATTATATTATATTATATTATATTATATTATATTATATTATATTATATTATATTATACAACTTTAAAATTAATATAAATTATTTACTTGTTATGTTGTGCTCAATAATTATGAAAATGTGTTCAAACAGTCATGAGTCATAAACAGGCCTAAGTAAATTAATATATCCATCTCACACACAGTATTAACCAACTAAGAATCATATAAAAGATAATAATCAGAGTACAAGTTGTTGGCATAATAACATTGTCTATAATGCGGTTAAGAATATGAATATATGTATAATGTATAGACAAATAAATAAATAAATAAATAAATAAATAAATAAATAAATAAATAAATAAATAAATAAATAAATAAAAAAATACACATTTTATTTCTATTTCCATAGTAATAGCATTTTTAGGACCATAAACCATTTGCAAAATGTGTGTCAATTTATATATTTCTTATTCACAAATGATCATCGGAGTATAAAGCCACACATTTGTAATGATAGTGTTTTATGTGTGCAGGTGTGTATAGTATTGTGATGCATACCTATCCTTATTTATAGGAGATATTGCCTTATCTTTCCATTCAACAAGGTCCGTTTGGAGGTTTTGTTTCGAAGAATGCAGAAGTACTCCAGTAATCATCTGTGATTCTTATATAAATATATAATTTGCATCAGGAAATTGCAGACAGAGTTGAAAATAAACCCAAACAGTAATCAACTGAGAGTGTGTGCCGGAGTGGACCCTTGAAACACGCTCAGTAATTGAATATATGCAATGATACATTTAAGTGATTTGCAAACTCTTGGACGTAATCAAACATTTCCTCTATTATTTCTGTAGTAATTATTTGAACTTCACTGGCTGACTTGACTTGGTTTTACCGTTTTCATTTTATCTAACTTTAACATACCAAAGCCTGACACAGTGTGTGTTTGTTGTTGCTGTTTTTGGATTTAGCACAATTTTGTGCAATTTATATGAGCTTTTATGGCTCATTTGATAATCAGATAATGGACCTTATACTTGAATAGGAAACAAACACTTCAGTTTTTATTCAGATGCACAAACTGAACCAAAGCATGCAATTTGGAGCAGTTGCTGTTATTTAGTCAAATAAAATGATTCACTAATGTGTCTGCATCAAATAAAATGCACAAAAGGGATACAAATGACACAAATTGAATTCAAATATTCACTGTAATGTTTCATAAACTTTTATGAAAGTAATGTCAAAATATGAGTGTAATAATGTTGCTTCATTATTCGATGTAGCAGCGTTTAAGTTTTTTAAAAAAAGTATTAATTTAAAGTTAGTATTGAATTAATTAGTATCTGGGTTCAGTCTTTGGTATCCGATATTGGTTGTAACATTGCATTGTACATACTGTACAATACATTTCAATGAATGAATGAATGAATTTGTCAGTGAATCAAGTCATTTTTGAACAAATTAATGAATGATTTGTGAATGAATTAATTAATTTATGAATGAATAAATTCTGAATTCATAAAATAATAAATTATTTTTAATGAATGAACTAACATTTGATGAACGAATAGTTTTATAGAGGAAAGATTTTGTGAGTGAATGATTTTTATAAATGAATTATTTTTAAACAATTTTTTTGTGAATGAATGAGGTAATTAATGAATTAATTTGTAAATAAATAAAAAAATACATGATTTTAATGAAAACAAAATACTGAATAAACGAATGATTTTGTTGAGAAAATATTTTGTGAATGAATGAGCGTGTTTGAATGAATGTGTTTGAACAAATGAACGAATTTGTCAGTGAATCAAATAGATCATAAATGAATGATTTTTAATGAATGAATTATTTTTGAACAAATGAATAAAATACTTTTGTGAATTAATCAAATAATGAATGATATTTAATGAATGAAACAATGAATTACTTAATGAATATATGGTTTCATGGAGAAAATATTTTAGGACGAATGAATTAGTTAATTAATAAATGAATGAATGAATGAATGAATGAATAAATGAATGAATGAATGTTTTTTTTAAATAATCAACAAATAAACAAATTAACAGATGAATAAATTAATGAATGAATTTTGGAAAGAATGCATGAACAAACAAATGAACGAAGGAACAAATAAATAATTTTAATCAATTAAATAATTTGTGAATTACATAATTAAATTGTGAATGAATCAAATAATAGAATATTTTTAATACATGAAATAATTAATTATTTAATGAATGAATGATTTTATGGAGGAAAGATTTTGTAAATTCATGAATGGAATTCATTCCATCAATTTTTGGAAAAAATGAACGAATGATCGAATTAATAAGTTAATTTAATGATTTTTTTAAAGAATGAATGAACGAACAAATGATTAGATTATTTTCATGAATGCAATAATTTGTGAATTACTTAAGTTAATTTTGTGAATAAATCAAATAAATGATTTTTAACAATTAAAATAATGAATTATTTAATGAATGAATTATTTTATGGAGGAAAGATTTTGCGAATGAATCAATGAATGATTGATTGATTTTAGGAATGAGTGAATAAATGAATGAATGAATGAACAATCTGAATCAGAGCAATCATTTATTAACTATTTAATAAAATGTAGGTTTTGTAAATGAATGAATTATATAAATTCAGTTCATGTATGTTTCATGAATAACATTACTCACAATATATGTTATTGCATATTATTTAAAAAAAATAAAAATACCAGTTAAATGACAACATACAGTAAACTGCTACCTAAACTTGAACATGGATAGAATTTCACTAAAAAGATTTTAATTGCTGATAAAATGATAAACTACACATCAAACAACACAAGAAGATTCTTCCAGCAAGTCTTTTTTGATCATGTTGATATTGCCTTTAAATATGATACAGCAGATCTTTATAGGGTTAAGGTTTGCTGATCTTTTATAATGACCCGAATATGTTGATCCGTATTTAATCTTTATGTTTCAGAGATGGATTCTCTGCGCATCCTGCTCTACTGTCTGATATTCCTGCTGAGTGTCTTTGGGAATCTGCTCATCATAGTAGTGCTGATGGTGAATAAGCGAATGCGGACGGTGACCAACTCATTCCTGCTCTCTCTGGCCATCAGTGACCTGATGATGGCTGTGGTCTGCATGCCCTTCACTCTCATTCCCAACCTGATGGGGGACTTCATCTTTGGGGCTGCCATGTGCAAGATTGTGGCCTATCTTATGGGTAAGATTCATTGCTTTGTGTCAGAAATTTGGCATTATCACCAAAAACCATTTTTGAAGTCAATGTTTTGGTGTACAGCACCCAGGGAGAGTTTTTACTGATTAAAGGACCTCACAAGCTTCAAGTCAAAGGATTAGCTTACCCAGAAATGTTATTTATTAATTAGTTATGAATTACTCAGCATCATGTTGACTAAAGAACTTTGTTTATCTTTAGAACAAAAACAAAAAAAAAAACTATATTTTAGATGAAATCCAGGAGCTCTCTCATCCTCCAAATGGTCACAAGATACGCAAAGATCTTGGGCTCTATTTTGACCGTCCATGCGCAGAGCGCAAAACGCAAGGCGCAAACGCTTTTAGGGCGTGTCAAAACGCATTTTTGCTAACTTACGGATGGTTTATTTTCTTAATGAGTTATAGGTGTGTTTTGAGAATAAACCAATTAGAGTCTCATCTCCCATTCCCTTTAAGACCCAGCTGCATCGCGTCGAGCGCATTCGCTATTTACAGGACGCAAAGTAAGTCTAAGTGGAAAAAATGAGCATTTCACAAGCAAACAGTTAACAGTTTTTTTAACAGAAAACTGTTAAACAGAGCATCTACTGCGTGAGAATGAGAGATAATGAAACTACTTTCACATTCGCTCTTGGATAGGGAAACCTTTACGCACACATCAATAAGCCTATAAATAATTAATTTAGTTTGTTAAGCGCAAAGATTTGTTTCAAAACTATTTCTAAATTCAGTTCTAATTTCTAGCAAACGAATAAATTAACAATAATGACCAAGTGTGGTCAAAATACTGAGTTATTTCCAAATACACCTGCCATGCCCCATATGGTCTAAAACCTGACAGGTGGACAAATCTAAGCTTGTTTTTAATAAAACAAATATAAATATGGATATAATAAATAATACTGCTAAATATAATAACATTATACAAAAGCAAATTGTTATGAATGAACTGAAAAAGCCTCCCGAGATGAAGAAGACATAAAAGCAGCGATTTTTCATATTTATGTGGGATAGAAAATAATATGTTTTGTAATATTTTAATCTTTTATATTTATATCCTATATCTATTCTTATTATATCCTATATATATCCTTAATATTTAAATTTTTTCATATGTAAAGATATTTGCCTATTGCTCTCTTGTGCGTATTAAGCAGTGCGTAAGCGAGGCGCCGGAGTTTAGACCGGGTTTGTTTTGGTCTAATGAAAAATCTATTATAGATTCTCAAAATAGCAACGCGCCAGCAGTGCGCCTCAGAACGCCTTCCTTTTTAGACCAGAACGCCTATTGGCGCACATATGAGCGCTAATGCATTTGCTATTTAAACAGCGTAGCGCAACGCCTCAAAACCATTCTTGCGCCAAGCTGAAACTACCAAAAGACTACTGCGCCACGTCTTGCGCCACACTGCGCCGGGTGTATGACAGGGCCCCTTAAAACATCATCACAACTTCATGGTAATTTCATTGGCCCAACTGTAATCATACAATATTTGTGTAGTAAAAAAAACAAAACAAACAAACAACAATGTTAAATATGACTTCGAATATAACTTAATTTTGGTTGAAGATGAATCAAGGTCTCAGAGAATTCAATGGAAAAACATGGTAAATATTAACAGAATTGTCATTTTTGGGTGGACTAATCATTATGTCGACCTATTGGTAAGTCTCTACCCTCAAATGACGATTAGCCAATAGCTATGTTTCCATCCGCCTATTTTTATGCGCATTTTGCATATGCTCATACAAAACGGTTGATTTGACGGTTGATACATTTTGAAAATGTGCATAAAAAGCATATGCGCATAACTGAGAAGGATAAACGTTTTTATTCGATAGGAAAAGATGCACATAAACTACGATGGAAACACTTTTGTCGCACAAATTTCAGTATGCGCATTAAAAAAGGTCGTGATTTTGTGATAGAAGATCATGTGATGATGAAAATGTGTGTAAATGGACAAACCAGCAGGCTGAGCACACTGTAAACCTTCTGAACTGTTGTTTCGGTCATTCTAAAATGCCTTCCCGTTTAAATCTTAGTGTTATTATAATATTAATAACCTCCAGAATTAAGAGTGTCTGTGCTCCGCGTCTGACTCCTTCAAACACCATGGCAAGTTCACTGCGTGTCAGGATTGCCTTCTGAAGCGCAAGTCATTTATTAGATGAAGAAAAGATTGACCTTCTCATACTGCTGCAAATTACGTTTTTACTGTTGATAATTGGTACCAGTTAATCAAGAAGTGATGATTTTGTTCGCTTTGACTTGCTGGATGGAAACGTTGCTTTATTTGGACGTCTTTTATGTGATAATCCAGTTTTGCGCATAAAGTTCAGTCCTATTTTTGGATGGAAACACAGTTTTTGAGAATCAGTTGCACATGGATTGGAACTGGGACATTTTAGTGCCATCAGTGGAGATTAGAATATCTAAAGATTTTGCCTTTTTAATTGTGTTTATGCTATACACAAATCGCCACCTTAGAATTATAAGGTTCTATCTGACATTTTTATCTAAATTGAGTTATTGACACATTCTAAATGACAACTTATTTACATTATGGGATGCTTTTTTTAGATTGTTTACATTTTAAGACTTTTTTATTTAAAAAAAACAAATGTTACACACGTACTGTTTGCTATGGAATGCGAAAAACTTTGGAGCTCAAAATCTCAAAATCATTCAGAACGCAGACAGAACCTTATAATTCCATGGTGACGAAATTATTAAATTGGGTATTTATAACATTGAGAGGTATGCTGATGGGATGAGCTATGAAATGTATTGGTCAGATACAGTTGAAGTCGGAATTATTAGCCCCCCTGACTTATTAGCACCCCTGTTTATTTTTTCCCCAATTTCTGTTTTATGGAGGGAAGATTTTTTCAGCACATTTCTAAGCATAATAGTTTTAGAAACCTATTTCTAATAACTAACTAATTTATTTTATCTTTGTCATGATGACAGTAAATAATATTTTACTTGATATTTTTCAACACACTTCTGTACAGCTTAAAGTGACATTTAAAGGCTTAACTAGGTAAATAAGGTAAAATAGGCAGGTAAGGGTAATTAGGCAAGTTATTGTATAATGATGGTTTGTTCTGTAGACTATCGAAAAAAAAAATAGCTTAAAGGGGCTAATAATTTTGTACCAAAATTGTTTTTTAAAAAATTAAAAACTGCTTTTATTCTAGCCGAAATAAAACAAATAAGACTTTCTCCAGAAGAAAAAATATTATCAGACATACTGTGAAAATGTCCTTGCTCTGTTGAACATCATTTGGGAAATATTAAAAAAAGAAAAAAAAATCAAAAGGGGGTTAATAATTCTGACTTCAACTGTATGTCAATATTAAAAAAAAAAAAAAAAAAAAAAACAGAATAAGGTGATGAAGCTATTGTGGGGAAAAATAAATACATTTTGAAAAAAGTCCTTCCAAGTGTCAACTTTTTTGCAAGGAAGTGTATGCCCCTGCCAAGTTTTATAACCCTCAACCCCCACCCCCTTCTCCCATGACCCAAATTGACAACTCTGAGTTTTCTAATAAAAAAGAGCACTTCAGAGGCCTTGCATGTCCCATTTCCGGCTAGAAACCTCATATTTATGATAATTTAGGTAACTTGTGAAGGCAGTGGAATTCGACATTTTATGAGTGCTTTATAGCCATAAAAGCCAATAAATCTATAGTACAGTAATGAACAGGCATGGCGTCCTTATTATGGCACGGCAAAAAACGTGCATATAATTTTAAATACAATATATTCCAGGTTATTAAGAATTTGTTTTTGTAATACATATTAACTTTATGTATCAACAAATTAAATTCACCTTTATTTGTATGGCGCTTTTACAATGTAGATTGTGTCAAAGCAGCTTCACATAGAAGATAATAGTAAAATGAAACAGTGTAGTTCAGTTTTCAGATTTTAAGTTCAGTTCAGTTTAGCTCAGTTCAGTGTGGTTTAATAATCACTACTAAGAGTCCAAAAATTGAAGAGCAATCCATTGATGCGCAGCTCTACAGGTCCCGAACCATGCAAGCAAGTGGCGACAGTGGCGAGAAAAAAACTTCACTAATTGGTGAAAGTGAAGAATTAAAAAATCTTGAGAAAAACCAGGCTCAGTAGGGCAGGACCATTACTCCACTGGCCAAACAACTTGTACAGAGCTGCAGTCTATGCGCTGGAGGCTGGAAGCTGGACCTCAGCTCTGTCCTTGGAGCATCACAGGAATCAGTCTCATGCTCTGAATCCTATAGCTCAACAAAATCAGCAAACAATGCAAAAGAAATATGACAACGAGATGCTGCACTGCCAGAAACCTGTATTATTATCGGCCAAGTGAAGGAGTCATTCATAACGAAGATTCATTCACAAATGGATTTTGGATTGAATTCTCTTTCCAAAGTCCAGATTTTGAGAACTAAAATCCATACCAAGCTATTATTGAGGAATCATGCTCATCAACTGTTGCCTTCCAAATAGACACACTGAAAAATGATTCATATAGAGCCACTAAAAATGTCTGTGAGACAATACTTCTCATTTGTAATGCAATTACTAGGATATCCAATTTTGGCACTAACCGTGGCTTTGAGAAATTGGCCCCTGATTTAGACATATGAATGTGCCCAGCTTGATCTGCACTTTTTACATGGATCACTACCTCCCTAAATGAAACTCAGAGCTCATCCAGCAACAGCTAATACAAATCCAAGGACAGATTTGACACACAAGGGCTGCTAGCAAAATGGTATTAAAACAAAATCAACTTAAATGGATATTTTCATTCATTTATTTTCCTACGGCTTAGTTTCTTTATTAATCCGGGGTCGCCATAGTGGAATGAACCTGTCAATTTATCCAGCATGTTTTACGCAGTAGATGTGGCTCCAACCACAACCCAGTACTGGGAAACACCCATACAACTTCACATTCACCTTCATACACCACGGCCAATTTAGCTTAGACAAATTCACCTGTACCACATGTCTTTGGACTGTAGGGGAAACCAGAGCACTCCAAGGAAATCCACGTCACTTAAAGGGATAGTTCTGAAATGAAAATGAAAATTCTACAGTTTAACAAAGCAACATTTATTGACATTTTAGTAGTTTGAAGTAATATAATATATAAGAAATAATATATAGAGGAATAAGTTGGTAAAATTACTGAAAATGTACGGGCAATTTATTACAAGGTTTTTAATGCAACAACAACCCAGACAATACACTAGCTGCGTCCCAAATCGCATACTTATGCACTATTTTACGCCATTTTGTAGTATAAATAGTGTAAGTAGTGTGTTCACATTGAAAACTCTCAAAATAATAAGTGCACTTTAATTACCCGGATGATGCACTCATTCAGCCGCTAAAATGAAGTGTGGTATGATGGACACTTCACGCACTCAACGACCGCAGGTTTGCTTACGTAGCGGAAGGGGCGGAGCGATCGGACGCACATGTTGAATAACTTTATTTATTTTGGATAGTGAAAGCAAAATTCTCCTACGAGAGTGATTATAGCGCCTCCGCATGGTAAATGCGGCAATACTCACGGCAGGTATTACTTGATAATTCAGTCGTTTATTTCACTGATTTGGCAACAGTCAAACGTCATCAGGGAAACGGGTTGAATTTCCGCTTAGTAAAAAAACATTAGTGTGCCATTTGGGACAACACTACATACATATACTATCCTGTTGAGTGTGTAAGTGCATAAGTACATAGTGCATGAGTGCATAGTGTATAGTGTGCCATTTGGGACGCAGCTACTCTTTTTAGGTAAACCTTACTAGTACCAGCCTTAATCCTTTGTAGCATAGGTTCAACAAGATACTGGAAATACTCTTCAGAGATTTCAGTCCATATTGATATGATAGCATCACTTACTTTCTGTAGATTTGTCGGCTGCACATCCATGATGCCAATCTGCTGTTCCACCACATCCCAAAGGTACTCTATTGGATTGAGATCTGATGACTATGGAGGCCATTTAAGTACAGTGAACTCATTGTCATGTTCAAGAAACTAGTCTGAAATGATTCATGCTTTATGACATGGTGCATTATCATGCTGGAAGTAGCCATCAGAATATGAGTACACTTTGGTCATAAAGGGATGGACAAGGTCAGCAACAATACTCTGGTGGTTGGTACTAATTTGGCACAAATAATGGGCACAAAGTGTGCCAAGAAAATATCCCCCACACCATTACACCGGCACCACCAGCCTGAATCGTTGATACAAGGCAGGATGGATGTTGTTGACTCCAAATTCTGGCCCTACCATTCGAATGTCACAGCAGATATCGAGTCTCATCAGACAAGGCAACCTTTTTGCAATCTTCTATTGTCCAATTTTGGTGAGCCTGTGTGAGTTGTAGCCTTAGATTCCTGTTCTTAACTGCCACCTGGTGTGGTCTTCATCTGCTATACCACGAGTGGTTATTTGAGTTACCTTTGCCTTTCTATTATCCCGAACCAGACTGGCCAGTCTCCTCTGAGATCTGGCATCAGCAAGGCATTTGTGTCTACATTTGTAGACTGCCACTCGCTGGATATTTTCTCTTTTTTGAACCATTCTCTGTAAACCCTGGATATGGTTGTGCGTGAAAATCTCAGTAGACCAGCAGTTTCTGAAATACTCAAACCAGCCCATCTGGCAAACATGCCATGTTCAAACTCGCATAAATCACAGAGATAGAACTTATTTGCCTCGGGAGTTTTCCTAAATGAAGCGGTAAATATAAACATTACCATGGAGATCTTAATAAAGGAACAAACACATTAAGGGTGTTTGTTTGCGGAAATTCGTATTAAAATCTGTTTTATTTATATTGTGCACCATATATTTACAGTGCTTTTTTGCATAGTATACATTTTGAAAAGGGGAAAAACAATAATGAATGCTGTAATGTAATAAATTATTATCAATATAAAACACGTGAAGGTCACGTGATCATCAGGAAGACTGCAGCATCTCATTTCTCACAGTCTCCCGAGTTCATTCTTCCGAGGACACCTGGCAAGACCGCTCTCCACAAGAACGCAAGTCGGTTCTCTGCGTTCTTGGAATTGAGAAACAGCCCATGTTTACATGCCTAAATGCATTAAGTTGCTGCCATGTGATTGGCTGATTATACATTTGCATTAACAAGCTGTTAAATAGGTGTTCCTAATAAAGTGGTCGGATGCTTGTGGACTTACTGCCCGATTCTGGCCAGATGCGGCGGCCGCAAGCAAGCCGACGCTGCCGCATCGGCCCGAGAATAATGTGCGCTGCGGCCCGGAGCTGGCGCGACTCAGTATTTATATACTTTTATATAAAACCTTTTGGTATTACATTGGTACTTAATACATGGTATTACAACCCTTTGAGTTGATATAACAGCAAACGCCTGTGTGTCTGCTTGGTGCTTGTGTGTGTGTGTTAGTGCGCGCGCGCGCGTATGAGAGAGAGAGAGCTTTGTCTGTGTGTGTGTGCTTGGTGCTGTGTGTGTGTGTGTGTGTGTGTGTGTGTGTGTGTGTGTGTGTGTGTGTGTGTGTGTGTTTGTGTTTATGGCTGTCTGGACTGTTTAGTTGGGTGATTTTCGGTTTTGTTCTCCCCCGCTCTTTAGCGGGATCGGGCGCGGCGGGCAGAAAACGGGGCGGGTCGGGCAGCGGGACAACAAGTTCTTAATATAAGCGGGAGCGGTCGGGTTCGAGCTAAAACCTGGCGGGTGCGGGCGGGAGCGGGATTCAAAATTTTGTCCCGCGCAGATCTCTAGAAGGTGGCTCTCCAGGAACAGGGTTGGCCACCCCTGGTGTAGGAGGTCAATAGTCAGGTTTTTAGCTTTCTTTAAAACACCTTCTTCTGTGCTCAGCAGAATAAAGAAATTCATAATGATTTGCAACCACTTTAGGGTGAGTTAACATTCATTTTTTGCTCTTAACTAACCCTTTAAGACAGTTCTGCTCTGGGATCAGCGGACAATATAGAGCATTTTGCACAAAAATCTCGAAAGAAACAGTTCAGGTACAGTGGCCTGAAACAACTAAACTGTCAAGTTTCTCCCTCGCATACGAGGGCAATTTGATAGCGTTTCTAAAGAATGTTTTTTCACCAGCATTATGTTGACTGTCTGGTGGAAGCCCTGGAGACGACAAAGTTCAGAAGAGAGCAGACCTTATTTGCTCGAGTGTGTACGAGTGGCCCCCGCGGCCCACACAGTGTCAGAGTGTGACAGGGCAGCACTTCCAACACGTCATACCAAGCGAAACCTCCCTCCTGCTGTTTGCTTTCTGAGGGGGTGGAGGGAAGTAAAGGGGGATTTGTAAAGCAAAGAACAATTTTCCTGATATGAGCTTTGGTGTGAAGGGTGAGATCCGATCAAAGCTCTCAGGCCATCCGGGCAGTAATTCCTCAAACAACAAGAGGGGTCGTCAGAAATCTTGCTTTACAACACTTGTCAACTACAATACCCTTTCATTACTTTTTTTCACCAAGCTTTGTATTTAGAACTCATTTAGGATTTGTTGCTCTCAATTTCGGATGGCATAAAGCCTTTTGGGAAAATAGAGAGCGAGAGATGTGCAGTGAATGCATGCAGTGATAAGAGCAACTAACTCCAAAAATGTAGTGGATGAACTTTGAATAAGTTCGTTTAGCTTTTGATATTAGTTTAGTTAGTGTGCAGTACCCATGTCTGTCAACACTGGGATGTGGAAATATGTGTGGTAAAAAAAGTATATTAAATTTGTATTTAACAAAATGTTTTCTTTTATTTATGGTTGTGAATTGCATTTTGAGAGCTTCAAATCTACTCTGTCGGCATTTGATGTTGAAAATGCAACTCTGCAGTTTAACCAAGTTACATATAATTTGGACATATTAGTTTAAAATTATATAATGTACAAGAAAAAATATACAGAGAAATAAGTCCCGGTGTACTGGCAGTTTATTACAAGGTTTCTGTAGCTTGGTGGTTTTTAAATGTGCTTTAAAATTAAATATTGTATTGTATTAACCCAGAAAATATGTTCATTAAAACTATTAAAATGTTCATAAAAGTCACTTAAAAAAATAAATAATAATAATAAACTTTTCAATGTTAATTGTAATTGGAAGTAATTAAAAAGCACAAATAAACAGGGTAACAAATAAAATTAAAAATTAGAAACTACTAATTTAAGGATATTTTTTACAGTGTATATATCTTTCCATGGTATAATTTAAGTATGCATTGATTCGGATTAAAGTTGCTATATTAATTTAATTACACACACATATGTAAAAAAAAAAAAAAAAAAAAAAAAAATATATATATATATATATATATATGTATATATATATATATATATATATATATATATATATATATATATATATATATGTATAAATATGTTTATATATATATATATATATATATATATATATATATATATATATATATATATATATATATATATATATATATATATAAATAGTTGAAGTCAGAATTATTAGCCCCCCTAAATTATTAGCCCCCCTGTTTCTGTTTAACGGAGAGATTTTATCAACACATTTCTAAACATTATAATTTTAATAACTCATTTCTAATAACTGATTTATCTTTTTCAAATAATATTTGACTAGATATTTTACTAGCCACATCAATATTAATGCTGCATTTTTTGAATGAAAAAGCATTTTTGGGCATTATGGGCCAATTTCTTAACCAGTTCTTGTCATAAGATCACATTTGACAGCAAGGGGGGCACTGTGGTGGTCCAGCATGTGAAAGAAAGATCAGCTATGTGCAGATGCT
>NC_141029.1:6052500-6105000 GCF_052040795.2 Danio rerio | reverse complement strand
ATAAACAATGTTTTGTATATTCTGGTGAAGCATTTTTAATTAAGCAAACCCACTAGTGGCCACACTTGGATAAATAAATGAGTTTCTGACTGTGGTGCAGTTACAGATGAAACTAAGCTTCGTGACACCTTGAAACAATTAAGCCAAACGCTTTGCAAAATATTTCACTTTAGAAATATGTTCAACATGTCACAGAGTGGTGAGGAAACTAATGAAAACAGTGTACATGCAGTAAAAATATGCATTAACTACAAACTAACTTGAATCAAATGTTTTGTTTAAAATGTGTAATGTTTTAAAGGATTTCTGTGGATCCTTCAAAAATGAAAATTTATTCCTACATTCATTAATCTTGTCGGCCTAGTCCCTTTATTATTCCGGGGTCGCCACAGCGGAATGAACCGCCAACTTATTCAGCACATTTTTACGCAGCGGATGCCCTTCCAGCCGCAACCCATCTATGGGAGAGATCCACACACATATTCACACATTCATATATATATATACAGTATATATATATATATATATATATATATATATATATATATATATATATATATATATATATATATATATATATATATATATGAATATATATATTGTGTGTGTAAATTGGTCTTTTTGACCTGTGTTTTTTAACCTTTTATGTCATTGATAATTTACTGTAATTAAACATTCCCTTTCTGCAAGTGCTATGATGTGCACAGCTCAGGTAAAGCCATGAAGTCCTGGCCAGTGGTGTCCAAAGCTGCTTCTGAATGACCTCAATCCTGCAGATTTTAGCTTTAACCATCTCCAACAGATTTGTCTGCAAGTTTCTAAAGTCCAGTCCAGTCCAGAGCTTGTCTTTTAAATGGCTATTTTTAACCAAAACTGAAAATTATTGTACCATTCTCTCATCCTATACTATTCTGTTAAATGCTTAGGTTATTTTGAAGAATTTCGAAAAATAGGTGCCATTTACTTTCATATATATATACACACAGTAAAATATATCCATTCATTATCTATCATTCATCTTCTGTATTTTATGGTTTGCATGGTGTTTTCTGTTTATCACCGGTTATGAATAGCATTATGGGAGTTTTCTCTCTGCTTTGTTAAACTGCAGTGTGGAATTTTTAACATCAAAATTCCACAAAGTGACTACTATTGTCATTTTTAGTAGTTTGCGACACGAATTTGTTTAAGAAATAATACAGAGACAATTTAGTGAGAAAAATAACAGGAAAAAAGTACTGCCAGTGTATTTAAAGGTTTTTGTATTATAATTTACAACACAAACAGACATTATGTGCCTTCAAACTATAAAAAAAATTACAACAAGAGTCACTTCAAAAGCTTTTGGAAGAAAGATCAAGATCCCATAATGCAATAAAAAAAAAAAAAAAAAAAAAAAATATATATATATATATATATATATATATATATATATATATATATATATATATATATATATATATATATATATATATATAAATAAATGCACTGTAAAAAATATTTGAAAAAAAAAAAAAAAAACTGTTTTCCGTATTTGGTGGTTCAATTATATTATTATTTTTTTTATTTATTATTCTAATAAATTAAAAAAATTTTAATTTAAAATAATAAATTCTAATTTATTATTTTAATTTATTATTAATTTATTTTTATTTTTTATTTATATGGCTACCAATTGATAATATTGTTATATAATAATATAATAATATATAATATAATATAATAATACTAACAATATAATAATATCTATTCACCCATCGCTTCCAATTCAAGAGACATCCCACATTGTTACACATCATCAAACATTGTGTAAAAACATGAAACACTCTAATCACTGTTCGTTTACAATGCGTTCATAAATTTATAATACATGGTAAACATAAAAGGCAACACAGTTATTAATTATGTGTTGATACCAGGTAATATTATAAACAAATTCTCTGCCAATCAAGTTTTTAATTCTATTTTAATGGTTAAAAGTTAATGATATGACATTTATGATTTTTTAGGCATTTATTTGCAAACGTTTCTTTGTAAAACATGATTGAATGACATAAACCGATGATAATTTGTCATTAAAATCAATAGTAATGCTAAAAGAAACATTGGTCTGGCTTTTCCTTTTCTCCAAGCAAAAGTGTATTAAAACACATTTACCCTATAAGTAAAATTAAGTTCGGGAGGAGCCTAGTCATTCAGGCATGTCAGTAATTATTATATGGGTATACAAGCAGCAGCCATTGCACAGTGCCAGCTGGATTTTGTTTTCAGGCATCTTTCCACTTCCCCTTGTTGTCCTCCTATTTGCTTATTCTTTTCTCATTAGAAGTGCTTTCATAAGGGGGTTTGGACGTGCAGCTCAAGTCCAACCTCAAGCCTCAACCCTCCTTTAGGAACCTGACATTCGAGCCACATTTGAGAACAGCAGGCCAAGTTGTTTACCATTAAATTTTATGAATGAATGGCCAAACTTGTGAATGCTCAAAACAGAAAATGGTGGAAAATGGACTAAGGTGAGGTCCATGGACAATTCTCCCAATAAGTTAAAGTGGTATGTAGCAGATGTGTTTAATTAGGATTGAAGCTGAACTCAACAGGAAAGTGGTGCTTTAAGAACTAGTGTTGAGTTTCCTCATATGGACAGTGTAAAGCTTTAGCATCAAAAGTTTCACAAAGCTATTTTAAAAATGTCCCTCCTTGGTATGTTTTGAAGAAAGCGTATACCTTAAAGATTAAGTTAAAACTTGTTCCTCTGTGTCTCATGTCTTGTTTCAGGTGCATCCTCTTGCTGTTTGTTCTGTTCTTTATCCCTGGAGTCGTAATGATCATCGCTTACGGGCTCATCTCTCGAGAGCTTTACCGTGGAATACAGTTTGAACTGGAGCAGAAGAAGGGACAGTGTGGTGAGCGCTTTATGAAGTCGATAACACATTATGGTCTGATTTAGAGTCATGTTTTAGTAACCATCCCAAAGGGTATTAACTGCGCTAGTCACTGAAAACATATTGGATGACCTACCCTGAGGATTTAATTGTCTGTGTGTACAGTTTTAGCCATCTGTTTGTGGATAAAACTCAATTTCCTAAGTAATGAAATGTGACCTATTGGATTTTCAAAAGGAGATAATTGCAGCCGTATAACATTTACGTAACTGGCCCTAAAAAAAAAGCCAGGAAATGCAAGCTCAGATATTACCCTCAAATTGCTCATTGATGGCGCTCGCAGAAGTTAATATCTGCTGGATTGCTTTGATTACCTTCCATTCTGAATTCCGCTGTTCTGCGCTAAATCACATTCTATTAATGTCATAAATATGCTCCAATTTCCCCTGCGGCTTCAGTAATCTAGCATTCAGACTCTTCAGTGCTGAGTCATCGCAATGGCCATTAAGATGTTTTCATTCCTATCAGCGAAATGCCATTTCCGTTCCCATTTTTATCGGTAACAATTTGCGCAAAAGAAGGAAACTGAAGAAACTACAACTTGCTGTGGGGTCTCATGAAGGTTACTCTGTAGTTGTTTTAAGATACAAGGGTTAGGAAGTTATTAAGCATCATTCATTCATTCATTTTCTTTTCATTCCTTTATTAATCCGGGGTTGCCACAGCGGAATGAACCGCCAACTTATCAGCACATGTTTTACGGACCGGACGCCCTTCCAACTGCAACCCATTTCTGGGAAACCTCAATACACACTCATTCACAATCATACACTACAGACAATTTAGCCTAACCAATTCACCTATACCGCATGTCTTTGGACTCTGAAGGAAACCGGAGCACCCGGAGGAAACCCACTCAAACGCAGGGAGAACATGCAAACTCCACACAGAAACTACAACTGACCCAGCCCAGGCTCGAAACAGCGACATTCTGTGTCACCTTGAATATGTATATGCAAAATAATTATTTTATGTATTAAACAGGATTTGAAGTAATTGAGTCGTAAGAGCAATTGACACAAAAATATGAGTAATTTGCAATTATAGTAATAAGTAATGAGCAACTGTGATTGATTCATTAAAAATAACCATTCATCAAAGTAATTTTTTATGATTCTAATAATAATACAGTTTGCATATTTGTATGATTTATTCATAAGTTTCTAAAATTGAAGAAACACTAACATAGACACAATTTCAATCACTGCTTATGATTGTTCATAGCTGTTCCAACTTTAGCTAATGACTGATTATCCTATCAGACGATCCTTTCCTTAACTTGAAGAAACCCCCCCACCCAACCCTACTTTCCCTCATTTTAAACGGGCGTCACGGTGGCCAGCGATTAGTGCTGTTGCCTCACAGCAAGAATGCCCCTGCTTTAATTCCTTTCCAAACCAGACAGCATTTCTGTGCGGAGTTTGCTCGTTCTCCCCGTGGTCGTGTGGGTTTTCCCCGGGTCCTCCGGTTTCCTCCCACAGTTCAAAAACAAGCACTCTAACAATTAATCCAAATACTTTAGCTAAACTCTGAGTACACCTTCAGCATTCATATCTGACACTTAGCTACAACAAGCCAAAGGGGGAAGCATGGAGATCTACCTAAGCTCAAACTCCCCTCTCGCCTTGCAACAGGAGGGAGCCCAGGGCTCGAAGATCATATAAGCTCAGGGCTCTCTCCCGGGACAGCACGCCAAACTAGCTTTATTATCAATCATCAGCTAAGTGTGAACTCTTGAAAGTTCATGTGAAATCTAAAGGTTCTTTGTTTATGTTTTACATTATTATTCTTTAGGTGAGCAATTATTAAGTAAAATTCAATTAACTGAAAAAAAAGTGTGTTGGTAATCTTCAATTAAAGTTTCAATCATTTGCATCCACATTTGTGATACATAATTACCCCATTGTTGTTGTTGTTGTTTTGATGTTACAGTTCTAGTTTTCTGCTGCTTTTAGCTGTGCTTTCTACTTGATAATGAAATGCAAAAAGAAAGCGCCACCACCTTCTAAATTTTCCATTTCTGAAGTACACCAGCATACTAAAAATAAAAATCGTAGAAACTTCTGGTTCATGTGGATTTTACCAATTAACTTATAATTGAGAAAACACTAACATACAGACACAATTTAAATAGTTGGCATGGCCTGCGCCACATCTGTTAGGTTGAGGGTAGTAGAATAAAATGAGAATACCTAAAATTGACCATTAAGACCTTTCCATTGTTTCTTCTGCTACCTCACAAGCACTAGTATTGAATCCAAGAAATGCAAAACTCCTTCAGAATTTAATCATCCCACATTTGTATTGATGTTGAGCTTCCTTAAAATGAAACTGCAATGTTTTCTTTCTAGGAATGAAAAATGGTATAAGCGCCACTGTCTTAATTAGCAGCGACGACGGAGATGGCTGCTACATCCAGGTGTCCAAGAGACCCAACTCCATGGAGATGTCAGCCCTCACCCCAACAGGCTCCGCAAAGGTGGACCGACCCCGCAGCAACACATCCGAGGCTAAACTAATGGCCAAGAAGCGAGTGATCCGTATGCTGATCGTCATCGTGGCCATGTTCTTCATCTGCTGGATGCCTGTCTACTCCGTCAACACCTGGAAAGCATTCGACCTAGCTTCAGCCCACAGGGCTCTTTCTGGAGCCCCCATTTCATTCATACACCTGCTCTCCTACACCTCAGCCTGCGTCAACCCCATCATCTACTGCTTCATGAATAAGCGCTTTCGAAAGGCTCTTCTTGCCACCTTCTCCTGCTGCTGTTGGCCCTGCCGTAAAAGAGGCTTCAGGGAAGGCGATGATGAGGTCACTGCCACCGGAGCGTCCATGTCTAAGTTCAACTACACCACTGTGAGCACAATGGGACCCTGCTGATTCTCAAAAGACTTCAGGTTGGGAATGGCGGAGCCGAAGTTGACATTGTTAGGGTTTGCATTGGGAAGAGTTGCTGTGTTCCACTGGACAGACCGATTGTTTATCATCTACTTGCAGGAAAGCAAACCACATGCCACATCTTCATCGGTCAATGTTTTATGATCTGCGAATGCTTGTGATGTTATCTAAACAGTGAAGACTTGTATAAATGTATATACTTAAGGCAGCGTTCCACAAGCTGGCCCAAGTCCACTTGTGAGGATCTCTTCTGCCGAAGGTCTGTTATTTTGTACAGTTTAGGCTAAAGGGAGACTAAACATTTCTCTCAGACTTGTGGTGAAGAAGAACTCCAAAGATCATTCATTTTAACAACTACTATGAATAACAATCTGAGTCTGAAGTGCAGTACTTGGCTCAGTATTCACTGAAGAAAGTTATAGAAAGAACAGATCTTCAGTAAAAGTAGCAGCTCAGTGGTCGGCGTTATCGACTGAAACATAATGTCAAACTGGCGAGATGTTGTCAGAGTCAGCAAGATCATCAAACTCGGCAGGAAGCAGAGTTTTTGGCGCTGTTAGTGCATACTGAGTGCCCTCCCTGCTATGATTGTCAAACTACAGTATGTAAATGGCTAGTGGAATGCCAGCCTTACACTTTGTGTTAAGTTATACTTTGCAGTTTTAAGTGCCTGCATAGTGTTTAAAATCTTTTTCTGCGGTCAAGGTTTTTTTTTTTTTTAATTGTGGTGATTGTCACAGCAGGAGAGATTATCTAAAAGATTTCATTGAAAAGCTATACAGCAGCTCTCTAAATCTAAGCCAACAGGCTTCTACAGTAGAGAAAGTCACAGTATTCTACTGTATTATAAAAACCCAATGCAATGACACAATGCTGGAACCGCACAACGACTTTTATTAGGCTGAAGAGGATTTGTTCTGTCCTTCATGGCCTTCAAAGTGCTTGGTTCATCTTCTTGAGTGGCGGTAAATGCAGGTAACCTCCACTGAATGTAAAGCCTAGACTCCGAGATCTGTCATCTTACAGACTGATTTATGGCTGCTTTCATGTACCCTCGTAAATGTTAGAGAAATAAGCTTATTAAGGTCATCAAAAGGCGGTCCACATCAAATCACAACACAGAAAACAAATGCTTCCCTACCCCTCCTCCTTCTTGAAGAGAAAAATACATTGTTTTAAAGCAGAAAGAATGAAGCTTGATTAAATGTCAGATATTTTTGCTTTCCTTTGGAACCTTGAGTTAGTCACTTTGAGTTTGTCAAGTTTTAAGCCCCTAAATTAGAAAATGTCAATTTAACTGCTGACTTTTAAGTATAATTTAAGTGTTGCCAAAGTGTTCAGTTTCTCAACCACTTTAAATTTAATCAAAAAAGTGAAGCTGCAATTTCAAAAGCTTATGACATTAAGTAGGAAGTTCAGCTGATTGAAACCTTTTTTTGAAAAATGGAATTGTTTTCACAGCTAAATTGCAAAACATTCATTCTTTGCTCTAATAATCTGCATGAACGTTCATTTCACTTTAACAACTCATTTGCAATTCACAATCAAAAATGGTGATTACTTTCATTAAAACTTGTTAGTAAAAGATCAAAAATTATTCCTCTTCAATCCCAGGAGATGACTTGTTTAAAGACCTATTAAGCAGTTATTAGTTAGAATCACAAATCATGATTCAAGTCATGATGTTTTCAGTTTTTAGTTCAAAGACAGAAAGCCCAATAATAGACAGTTTTAATCAAACAATTAAGGCAAAATACATAAATTATTGACATGATCTGCATATATTTTTGTCATCAGTTCTAATATTCTATTAAGACTTTATTCATTTATTTAATTTCCTTCAGCTCTTTATTCATCAGGGGTCGCCAACTTATCCAGCATATGTTTTACACAGCGAATGCCTTTCCAGCTACAGCCTCACATGCACACACATACTCTACGGCCAATTTAGTTTGTTCAATTCACCTATAGTCCATGTCGTTAGACATAAGAAACCAGAGCACCCGGAGGAAACCTACGAGAAGATGCAAACTACACACAGAAATCCCAACTGGGACTCGAACCAGCGACCTTCTTGCTGTGCTAACCACTAAGCCGCCTTATTGCCCCCCACTGAGGCTTGTTTTTAGCAAAATTCACATCACTGCTTTATTTTGAAGGGAGTTTTAGGATTGATTGGGAAACACTTGTTTATGCAGAACTGAGTGACTTTACATTGCTCATGGCCAATTCAACATCATTATGTTTATGTACATTATGTCTAAGATAATCCCATTCATAAACGAGCATATAATATTCCAGTTCTTTTTATTCGTCATCCACTATTTTTCCAAAAGTTTGAGCCATTCTTCCTAGCATTTTATATTTCTGTTTTCCATGACTTTCAAAGCAGTGTCCATGTGCACTCTTAACCTATGTTGCAGTGAGCAATGGCAATAATGTTCTGAAATCTTGTTATCCTCACACTTCCCTAGCCATCATGGCCACCAATCACACAGCAGGCCTTAAAACCTGCCAATTCCCCCATTAAATTCATGTCGCTTGGCTGTCCAAACTTTCCCTTATGTTTCAGCCAGGGCTTTAATAGCATCGTTCCCCTGGGTTGCGCATGGCTTGGATAATGGGATGGTGTACAGGATCACAGGCAAACATTAGGTTTATAGGATCACCCAGACAGTGTTGTCAGATTTGCTGGTCTTTTACCTTTCAAAACAGGATCCCATTAGTTCAGGTTGTTATTTTCAGATCAGAAAATGTGGCAGCGATCATAGCTGAAACTGAGAATTTGAGCGCCTCCTGATTGTGTGCTTAGTAAGCGGGGAAAAAAGAACTCAAATACTTCTTATATGAGCCAATATTTAAATTTCATTACATCACTCTGTCTTGAAAAAGGATACGAGGGGGGATTTTGCTGGGCAGATGTTTCAGCTTTATTCTAATTACGAGAGAAATGAGGTCAGGGTAAGCATTTAGTTCTGACCTTTCCAAGCCCATCATGACTCCTTTTTTTTATGAGACCAATGAAACGAATATATAGCCAGTGGTAGAAACCCTCCTGTGCAGTCTCTTAAAACAGACGTCTGGCTTCATCAAGTTTGGATCCAGATCAGGAACCCATGTGTTTCCTGTGAAAAACAACTGGCATAGTATCACATGCTTTTCTATAAACCTATATTTAGTCCAAAAGCAAGCAAACTAATCTGTAACTAACACGTGATGAGTTTAAGTGAAGTTTATTTATAAACTAATTTCGAGAGGATGACGTGCTTATGTTTGCTTGCAGCCGGCCCCACATTATTTAATTTATAATTCATCGATCAGACAATCCCTAAGCACTACAAATACCCTAAGTTCCATATGACAGCCATCTTCGTTTTGAAGAATCCCCCCTTCAACCCCTACTCCTCCTCCTTTCCTAGATGGGTGGCACGGTGGCCCAGTGGTTAGCACTGTTGTCTCACAGCAAGAACGTCACTGGTTCTAGTCCTTCCCAAGCCAGCAGACATTTCTGTGCGGAGTTTACACATTCTCCCCGTGCTCACATGAGTTTCCCCCGGGTTAACCGTTATTTATTTATTTTTTTTTATTTCCAACTTAGTTAACAGTAAGTCCCCTGAATATATATACAGTTAATGACTATAAATTGATTTTCCTGTAATTGCCAAACACTTCGTCACCTTGGAATTATAAGGTTCTATCTGCATTATCTGATTTTGAGATATTGAGCTTCAACGTTTTTGCATTCCATATAGCAAACAGTGCGTGTATAACATTTGTTTTCAAAGTAAAAAGTTTTCAAATGTAAACAACTTATTCAAAAACACCCCATAATGTAAATAAGTTGTCATTTAGAATATGTCAATACCTCAATTTTGACAAAATTTCAGATAGACCCTTATAATTCTAATATTGATTTCACTTGTTATGCATTTTTGTTGACACTATGTTGTTTTTTCCTCATTATTTATATACAGTAGAGTTTTATTTTACATCTAATGTTGATATTGTTTATTTATATTTAAGTTTGTCAACATGATGGGGTTTACTAGTTGTGTGAATGACACTGAGTGTCTTATTTTAGTATGTCTCTCTGGTTGAGGGAAAAGTTGTTTGTGAAAAGTATTCGTCGAACGTATAGCTTTCTCATCACTGCTTGCTTATGGTTAATGATATGTAGACTTATAACTTTAACATACTTGTGTATAATACAATAAATTAATCAATAATGGTTTACCACACAAAAAAAATTAAATTTCCATTTTTAAAGGTAAAGTTTTGGGTTTTTTACCATCAACTTTATAAATATTTTAAGTCCTTTAGCATTAGCACACTAGTAACTGATAATAGAAGCAGTGTTTTTTTTAGAGTCACAGGAAGTGCACACACCTCGCGTGAAAGAAATGCCAGTTTGGTTACATAGGTGATGTGACCGGGATTGGAGTGTAACAGAGGCCAGCTAGTAATAGATGTTTCAGTGAACCTCCTCTGACCTTAAGGTGTGCACTTAATACTGACATTAGAGGTGTCATTGTCCCTGCTAGTGCCAGAAAAGCCAGTTCAAATCCCACTCTGAGTGGAATGAAAACAACCCGGGGTGTTATGTTGGTGTCGTTGCCCTGACAGTAGGTAGATTGAGGTGGATGAGAGCTGTATGCTGACAAACTTCACTCATTTAAAGCTGGTTTATACTTCTGCATCTAGTGATTGGCATGACCCACGGTGCCTGTCTTGTGGATTTAAACTTCTGCGTGCCGTTTGTGTTTCGAAATACTTACGAAATACTACTGTAGCTGGCAGTAGGGTTTTATTTTCTCTGTGTCGAGATTCTTTGTGGGTGTTTTGTTTTTTCTGAACACTACAAGTAACTAGATCTCGCTCATTTAGAGGTGGGAACCAGGAACTTTAATCAAAAGGTAAACACAAAACAAAAGTCTCCATCTGTAGCTCCTTCAAAGGACTTGTAAACAATCAATTAATTAAGCTTGTGGCTCTCAGCACCGCCCTCGCTTATCAACACTACCAGGCTGACCAATCACAGACTTTGCGCTGTGCATCACTACAACATGAGGTTATATTTTTAGAGAGGTGTGCGTCAGTGTTGGCGTCGGCCACAGCAAGGGCTATACAACCTCGCAAAGGCTGTGCCGGACTATACGCGTGCACTTGATGCAGAAGTATAAATCAGCCTTTATCCTCAGTCACACAAGTGACTGCGTCTTTAGCATACTTGTTAGTCTGCCTACCTGTCATGCCAGAAAGACCAGTTTGAATTCAATTCAAAATAGGGCAATAAGAACCTGGTGGTTACATTGGTGCCATTACCCGGATATAATTGAGATTTAGATGGATGAGTTTTAGGCACTATCCCAATTTTATACACTTACACCTACGACTATGCCTATGTCTTCCCATTGACCCACTGTCAAACACTGTTTCATTAGCATACTTGTTAGTTTGCCTACCTGTCATGCCCAAAAAAAAAAAAAAATAGTTTGAATTAAATTCAAAACAGGGCAAAAAGAACCCTGTGGTTACATTGGTGCCATGACCCGGATGTAGGTGAGATTTAGTTGGATACGTTTTAGGTCTAATCCCATTTTTATCTTATACCCTTACACCTATGCATATGTCTTCCCATATGCAAATTGTGAAGGTGTAGGGATTAAATTATTCCCCTAAGATATGGGACACCAGTACTACATGCACACACATCATCAGACAGTGTGTCATCACTAGCTCATGTATCACATTAGATATCATCTGCAGCAGTCATTCCAAAAGGCACAATCACATTTAACAGATTACTCAGTTGCAAAGTTGTTTTGCACTGTATTTGGACAAACGCTATTTCAGACATGCTATGTAAGCTAATTCCCTGGCACCAGACAGGCTGACCTATTCAGTCAAGTCATCAAGTGATGTAATCATTCATTCATTTTCTTTTAGGCTTAGTCCCTTTATTAATCCGGGGTCGCCACAGCGGAATGAACCGCCTACTTGTCCAGCAAGTTTTTACGCAGCGGATGCCCTTCAAGCCACAACCCATCTCTGGAAAACATCCACACACACACATTCACACAATACAGACAATTTAGCCTACCCAATCACCTGTACTGCATGTCTTTGGACTGTGGGGGAAACCGGACCACCCGGAGGAAACCCACACGAACGCAGGGAGAACATGCAAACTCCACACAGAAACGCCAACTGAGCCGAGGTTCGAACCAGCGACCTTCTTGCTGTGAGGCGACAGCACTACCTACTGTGCCACTGCTTCACCCGTGATGTAATCAAAATTTAAAATATGTTTTAACTATAATAGTAATTATAAGGGACTATCATTAGCAAAATTTTTGTGCATATTTGTTTCATATTACAGTTCATCACCGTAACTCATTAATTACATTTTTAGTATAATAAATCAAATGCACATTTGTAGTAAAAATCCTTATCAGTGCCCCTTTCTAAAACATTTCTGGGACTCTTTGCTCTCTTTGGTAACTGTGTTGCTGCTGTAGCTGGTGTGTTCGCTATATGTTTGAAGTGTGGGTCTAGAAATTTTGCATTTGAGAGGCTATATGTCACTTCCCTTTACATTGTAGTAACCCCCTATCAAAAGAGGCTCATGAGACCGCTACCCCTTAATGTGAACGTACAAACGTGGTGTAGGAGTGAGTGAAAGGGCTTACAGGTAAAATTTGGGTTGGGCCTAACAAAGGCCACCAATTATGTGCTCTTGCCTAAGCGGTACAATAGTGAATGGTGAAAAAGGCTATTATTTTTAGCATTCCATATGTGTGCCCACCTTTAATAGGATCAGTACCAGTTAAAATCCAACTCAGAGCAAGTTTGGTGGAACCTGAAGGGTTGAATTGGCAATGTGACCTGGATGGAAGTGAGGTTTGGGGGTGAGTGTGTCAGAGCACAGCTAGTAAGAGCTGTAAGTGTAAACCACACTTTCTCAGCCTCAAGAGACACGCTAGGACTCTAGAGGGTGTACTTTTTAGTGTCCTTGTTAGTGTGCCCCTTAATACAAGCCTGAGGGGTTACGCTTGTGCCATGCTCGTAATGGAAGTGAGGTTTAGGAGGTGAGTGTAATGGAGCCCATCTAGTAGGAGCTGTAAAAGGAAAACTCACTATCCTGGCATCAAGAGAGATGCACTAATGGCTGTGGCCTTTAGTGGCCATGTTAGTGTGCCCACATCCTATGCCAGAAACACTGATTTAAATCCCATCCAGAGCAGGGCAAACAAACACCAGAGAGGTTACCGCTTGCTGTAAGCTGCATGTTGACTATGAAGCATAGAATCTAAATAATTTATTGCATGCTTTTTTACATCCACAAATAATATAAGTTTCATTTAGGAAACACTTTTATAAACCCAATGTTCAACATGAATTGAATTAGCAGAATGTGGAATTAATAAAACTCTAAACACTTAAATAAATACTTCTGAACAGACAGCGCCAACATCTGCCAGGTATATCCAATAAAACATTAAGTGTTTGGAGATTGCAAAAAAGCCTATGCCTGTGGAAAATTCATTTTAGAAATGATCTGTGGGACACTTTAATTAGTCGGACATCATAGTCCCCGCCTCAGTTGAGCTGGTGTAAATGCTCTCAACTTGGGTGCTCTGGCTGAAAACGGAAGAGCTGTAAAACATTGATTTCCCTGAGGTGTGTTTAAGAAGTCTGGAAAGCGCTCTGAACACATTGCATTGCTGTAGCCCGCAGCTCCCTTCTGATTAATAGGATATCATCAGAAGCCTAAACTAACCACATGCTTCATGCTTAACCAACAGTCGACTCAAGTGTTATCATTAGATTGCATACAGAACCTTTAAGCTGTCCTGGCTGCAAGTGTTTCCTCGAAATCAGTCACCTTGCCATTTGTACGAACAAAGTTTGCAGACAGCATGTTGAAAAAATTGGTTTTCCTCTCATCAAAATGGTTCTCTGCCCCAAATTCACACACAGGGTGCATTATTATAAAAACTGTTTATTCAGAATAACATTTTTCATCAGAATGACAAAAAACATGATATCAGATTTTTACAAACCTCATTCAAACCATATGTTTTTTTGTTTTTTGTTTTTTATTGCATGCTTGTTCATTCATTCATTTTCTTCTTCTTGTTCTGGGCCAGGTCATGGGGGCAGCAGTCTCAGGATAGAATCCCAGACTTCCCTCTTCCCAGACACTTCCTCCATTCCGAGGCATTCCCAGGCCAGTTAGGATACATAGTCGATCCCGCATATCCTAGGTATTCCTCAATGCCTCCTCCTGGTGGCACATGACTGGAACGCCTTCCTAGGTAGGCGTCAGGGAGGTATTCAAAACAGATGCTCAAGCCACCTCAACTGTCATTTTTCAATGCGGAGGAGTAGAGGCTATACTCCTAGCTTCTTCCGAGTATCCGAGCTCCTCATCCTATCTATAAGGGTGCACACCTTGCCATCCTGTGACTCATTTTGGCCATGTGTATCCGAGTTCATGTCATTGTGGTCATGACCCAAAGTTCATGAACATAGGTGAGAGTAAAGCCTGGTTTATACTTCTGCGTCAAGTGACCGGCGTAACTCACGGTGCAGGCAACGCGCGCAGCTGTGCATTTATACTTCTGCGCGCTGTCTCTGTTGGTCTGCATTAACACTTCCGAAACGCTAGTTGGCAGTGAGGTTTAAATGTTCCTCTGTGTCCGGTTTCTTCGCTTCTGTTTTGCTTTTCCTGAACAATTCCTGGATGTACAAGTGACTCAAACTCGCTCATTTTGAGGCAGGAACCGGCGGACATGCAACAACTATGAGGTAAACACAAAACAAAACTCTCCATCCGGAGCTCCTTCACGGGACTCCACACTTGTAAACAATCGCTCGCACCATTCGCGCGGCTCTCGGTCCCGCCCAGACTCGTCAGTGCTACCAAGCCGACCAATCACAGAGCTTGCGCTACGCGTTGTTGCAACGTGTAGTTAAATTTTTTGAGAGGTGCACGTCAGTGACGCCGACGGCCACGGCAAAGGGCTATGCGTCAGTGCCGTAGCATACGCCGGCGTTTGACACAGAAGTATAAATCAGCCTTAAGAACATAGATTGACCAGTAAATGGAGAGCTTTGCCTTTCGGCTCAGCCACCTATGAACCGGTACATCGACCACATTACTGCTTGCCGCTGCACCGATCCACCTGTCAATCTCACATTCCATCCTTTCCTCACCTATGAACAAAACCCCAAAAAACTTGAACTCCTTTCTCTGGGGTAAGGACTTTCCTCCAACCTGAAGATGGCAAGACACCTTTCGGTGGAGAGCCATGACCTCGTACTTGGAGGTGTTGATTCTCATCCCTGCTGGATCACACTCTGCAGCATACCGCCCCAGTCCATAAAAATTATGAACAGAAGCAGTGCTTGCTTGTTGTTGTTTGGAAAGCATCAAAGTCTGATCAGATTGCAATAAAATATCTAACTAAATGTTAATCTCAACATTTGCTAGACATCAAAATATTCACACATATTGATATTTTGGTAACACTTTAGGGCCTACTCACACTATGCCATCCGTACCGTGCCCAGGCCCGTTTCCCGGATCGTTTGAGAAGTGTGAGTGCGCTGAATCGGGCTCAAGCACGGTTCACTTGGCCGGCCCTGGCCCGGTTGGAAGAGGTGTGCCTGAGCGCGGTTCACTTGGGCTTTGGCGCGGTATGCTTGTGTGTGAGTGCAAAACACGCCAAAGCCTGAAACTGAAAGCGAGACGTGACTTTTAAGGGACTGTTTCATATAGATTTATTAATCATTACTGTTCAGTAAACACAAACTGCCGTCGTTTATTAAAGACGCAAACTCATCACTTCACGACAGCTGCGCGCCTTCAGCAGACCTCATTCCTCCTCATTCCTGCAGCACGAGAGCTTTATGATTGTTTATGAGCGCCAAAAGTGGCGGATCTGTACGACGAAATATCTGACTGTGTGTCCCCGCATCCCTAAGGACTGTTTGGCGAAATATTTGACGGCATATCAAACGACTGAAACGATATAACTAGAGAAATCTTCACTGTGCTGCTGAGTGAGAGAGCGCTTCTCACTGAACAGCCCAGCAGTGATGACGTAAGCGTGCCGAAGCCCATTTGTGGTGTGAGCGCGGGCTGTCAGGAGAGACGGGAGGGGGGACAAGCGTGCTTTGGCCCGGTTCGAGGCAACTGTACCTAGTGTGAGTACGGCCTTAGTTTAGGTCACAATTCACCGTATTGACAAACCAAAAATAACACCACTAGCTTTCTTTAACACAGTCTTACAGCAATTAATAACTTTTTAATTTAGTTCGTACAATTTAGTATGATTTGTTCGGTTGGGTTAAGGGGTGGGGTTGGGTGCCACACCTCCTTTTTGAAATCGAACAAATTAACCACTAAACTGACAAAGCGTAAAATACCTATGTTTTCTTGTGAGATCAGGCTGGTTAATTAATAGATAGTAGGACAGAAGTTTGGTTTTAGGTTTGGGATGCTATTAGGGATGCAAAATAATAACATATTGCACTTAACTTACTTAACTACTAACGGACAGTTAATATTTTAATGATAGCCAGGTAATGAGCCAGTAGTTAATAGCTTGAATTGTGACCCAAACTAAAGTGTTAGCAATATTTTCACAAACATTTTCTTCATCTTTGTTCTAAATTATAGTTGGTTATACAATGCTGATAGTAACTGTAACGGGGAGACTGACACGGAGGGATCCATTTTGCAGTATTTATTAAGTCACACTTAAACATCAACAACTCGCACGGCTGTGCGGACATACAACATACACATCAAGGGAGACGTAGCAGATAACAGACACAGTGTGATTACCAGGCTTGGGTCAGAGGCAGGCAGCGTGATTCAGAGTCCGTGTAACAGGCTTTGGTCAGGGGCAGGCAGCGAGAATCAGAGTCCGAGGAAACAGGCTTTGGTCGAGGGCAGGCAGAAGACAGAGCAGAGTTGTGAAAGGGCTGAAGTGGTAAACGGGAGATCAGGCAGGATAGAACGCTCAGAAATGCTGGCCGGGGCTAAACAAGACTTCGCACTAAAGTGTGTGTGTGAGCTGCTTATATGTGGTACGTGGGTCATTAGTGGAATGGAGAACAGGTGTGCTGGGATCAGGTAGAATGGATGACGTAATGATTAGAAGTCCGGAGATGGTGACCTCTGCTGGCCAGCGAGGGGAATGACTGGGACCGAGTCGGTGACAGTAACAGTGTGTTTTTGTGATCTAAATTAGAGAACAAGCCCTTGCGTACTGCTTACCAGTTTATTAATCTCTCAGCTCATCACTAGTTTCTAGTGTCTCACAGACATCATTAGTCTGTCTTAACACCCTGGTGGGGTATGGGTTTGTTTGACAATGTATTTACGCACTTTTGGAAGTTTCAAAAATACAATCTACCCTCCCACACCATTATACACCATAGACATACCATCAAATTATACACCATAACAGTTTATACTACTCAAACTGGGTTTTTCTGAGAGTGGGCAATTTTCAATTTTGGCTGGACATTTTTTTTAAGTGACTTTAAATGTGCCATAGTTGTTTGTGTCATATACAGGCTGCTCTGAATATCTCATAAAAGGCAGATCTACTAGGATTTCCATGTGCGACAATATCTAAAGGCTTTGAAAAGAATGATCCAAAAGAGATTCAGTGAGAATGACAGCGAGATAGCATGATAAACATGAGCGGACAGAAAATCTTCCAGTTTTCTGAATGCTTACATCATTGCTTCAGCATCCGATTTAGATATGCCGGATGTGACCTAAACTGTATGTACAAACGGATCACATTTCATCACTTACACAATGCCAGTCGGTCTGAAAGATTGGATTTAGTAGCGAATGGGATTTATGCACAGGGTCTACAAGCTTAAAGGTCTTTTTAAACCTTTTTTTAGATGATGTATTAAAATGTTCATCTCTTTTGCAGACGGCTTAACAGAGCCTTGTAACCAGGCTTACGCAGCATCTGTTACTACAGCAGTGGACAGATTTCACCCGGAGAGCATCATGATCTGCTACTGGCTCATGCAAACTGATGGCAGATTGTGCTTTCTAAAATAAATAGCAAACCTATGTTTGGTACGTCAAAGAATTTTACTTTTAATTAAAGCGGCATGCCACAAACATAGAGCAGAAAAGTGCAGATGAATTGAGAAAATGCCGTTTATAACCAAATACACTACGAGCAGTAGCAATGCAAGCTTAACTGGCACTCTAGGCAAATGATGGTTGTGCCACCCTCACGGACTATCGCAGGCAAAATCGAAGAAGGGGGGTGTGGTTGTCGCAAACGAAAGTAAAGAAAGGGAGGTAGATGATGGTTGTGTGTTTATGCTACCTCTAGCAAGATGCCGCCCTGGGCGATCGCCCACATTGCTCATGCCTAAATCCACCACTGACTACAACAGGGGTCACCAATCTCGATCCTGGAGGGCCGATGTCCCTGCAGGGTTTAGCTCCAACTTGCTTCAGCACACCTGCCTGGATGTTTCTAGTATACCTAGTACACAGGTGTCAAACTCAGATCCAAAAGGGCCGCAGCTCTGCACAGTTTAGTTCCAACCCTAATTAAACACACCTGATCAAACTAATTGAGTCCTTCAGGCTTGTTTGAAACCTACAGGTAAGTGTGTTGGAGCAGGATTGGAACTAAACTGTAGAGGGCTTCAGCCCTCCAGGGATTGAGTTTGATACACCTGACCTAGTAGGACCTTGATTAGCTTGTTCAGGTGTGTTTGATTAGGGTTGGAGCTAAAATCTGCAGGATACTGGCCCTCCAGGAACAAGTTTGGTGACCACTGGACTACAAGCATGCAGTATGTAAAATATGCTAAGATTTGTGGACTCATATTTGTTATGAATAATTGTTCAAATAAATGTGAAATCTAAATTTACCTTGTTTATTTTACTAGTTGACAGTTTTATTTTGAAGGTTAGCAATTATTCTGTGAAAAGTACTCCGAAAAATAAAATGTTTTGGTAACTTTAATTTAAAATCTGAGCATTTGCTTCTGCATTTGGCTTACTTCTGCTCTCCACCCCTTTCAAGGTATGGGCTACCAAATCTCGAGCACTACATGTCTTGGGCCATTCTTTCTACTTGTGTAAAGGTGTAAACTATCCTTGTGATATCTGCCTTGAGGTTGTGTTGCCAGGTGGACGTCCTCTCTTGCGATTCCCTTGGGGGTTCCATCTGAGAGCATGTCTGGTGATGCTAGTTGGTGGTTTGTGTAGGGTGTGCCCAATCCAACCCAATCTTCTCTTCCAGATTTCTACTTCTATTGAAGGTTGACAGGTCTTCCCCTATCGGTCGATGTTACTTATCATGCCAGTGAATTTGAAGAATCTTTCTGAGACAGGTGATGATGAGTGCCTGGAGCAAAACAATAACTCTCCTGTCCTCAGTTTTCTCTGCCCAACTTGTGTCCACCTAGTTTTACTAATTCCCAGGATGATCAGGATGTTCTTTTTTGATCTCGGCAGCTATCTTACCTGCTGTCTTACCTGTCTCGTACAAGGTCCTGACATTCCATGGTCCCTATACTGATCAAAAGAAGGGTTTTTGGCTCGACGGCTTCCACCATCTAGCATCATACATCTCCAGGTTGTCTGAAGTCCTTCATCGTCCTAAAAGTTAGTCTGTTTCTTTTTTTGGCATTTTTTTAAGCGTTTGAGGTTTTATGAGGTTGGGTTTCTAGCTCCACACTCAACCCTTCTCTTTTTTTGTGCTTGGGGCCAGCAATGGCAGAGTTTCTGCATTTGGATTGGTGGTTTTTCTTGATGTTTTTATGTTGGGTAATGTAAGCCGAATGACTTTTAACCTTTTTTTCTGTTCACCTTCATATATAACCTGTAGGTGACTCTATTTTCCAGTTGTATGAATATCAACAGACTTAATGGCACTCCTGATTTATTTATTTATTTTTTTTTGACCACTCCTGGTCTTTTTGTTCGCATTCGGAGTGCTGATTGGCTCACAAATAGTACCTTATAGCCAAAATTCTTTGCAGCTAGATACTTTTGTTTCTACAAACAAACAAAGTACACACAAATGAGCACATAATGTAAATAAGTTGTCATTAAATACAACTATGTATTTTGGGGTGGGGGGCATACTGTTTAATCTTATAATTCTAAAGCGATGTAATCTTACTATAAACCTTATAGTAAAATATCCAAGATAAATATCTTTATTCAAGTGTGTTTTGTAGTTCAAGAAGTGTCTTGTGGAGCAGATGAGATGAGTGTTGTTCATGATTGCCCAGAGCTTTAACATCCGCCTCTAGAGGCTTCCAACTGAATCCAGACGTCTGGAGAAAGTTATTACATTTACTGACATCCACACACTGATATCTGACCCCAGAAACTGTGGTGACATGTTTCAAACTGCAGATCCTCAATAAAACGGTGGATTTGGCCACTAAAGCTCATAGTCTTGCAGCCTACGGAAGTCGGTCTCATGCCATTTTGTGCCCCCCTCAAAAAATAATGTTGAATCTGATTACTGCTGTGGGCTAGTTGTTGAAATCTTATATATACACTGTATATCATATAGTTATTTTTTATTTTTTTATTTTATTATCTTGTGACAGAGTTTTCTACCAACGAGTAAAAATACAAAGGGTTAGCAACTCTGATTAAAAAGAAGAAGAAGAAAAAAAGGCAACCAAACAAATGTAGATGTGTCCTTCTCTCCGGCTAGCTGTGATTTGGTCTGCATGGCTGAAATGTACTTTAGGTCTTTACAACGCAAAGAAGATTATCATAATGTTTTTCTTTTCATTTATGTTTTGAATGAATGACTATCTGGGCTTTGCTATCTGCTCTGTGATAACCTTTTATTACTTTAGTGTAATGCTGTAGGAATTTGAAGGGATTTAAAATTTAATCTGTGTATTTATTTGTGTAAACAAGATTTGAAAAAAAAAACTGTATAAAGAGAAACATGGACTATTATAGACTTTAGGCCACCAATGCCTTAAAACTGTGTGTTAATGTGCGTGTTTTGCTAGCTAGCTGACTTAATTGACTAGCTAATAGTCCTTAAGCACGGAAATCGCAACTTGAATGCTAATGTGTGTATTGAAGGTGTGCAAAATCTTTTTTGTTTGTTTGTTTGTTTTTACGTTGTTTAAAAAATCTCTGTTTACTACTATTGTAAATTAGCTTTGTTGGTTTTAATGGGTGTCCTATACTGTGTTCATTGTTCTGATATTGCTTCTATATTAATATGTACTATGATTGTTGTGACAGCTATTTGTGTTATTGCCTTGGTAGCTGAGAGATGGTTTATCTCATTGCTTGTGCAGCAGAGTAAAATAAATAAATAAATATAAATAAATAAAGCATCTCTTTTGCCTAACACAGCTGGATTTGTTTGATTAAATATATAGTAATAACAGCTATAGAGTGAAATTGTATTAAAGCGTTAATTTTTAAAATTGAAATCTTTTGTCAGATATTTATAGCAAGTTAATATTTATTTATTGTTTAATGCTCAATTTATTGAGCCTTTATTGACATAAAAAAAAAACATTAATTTCAGTTTTTTTTTTATACCACAAATATTTAGTCAGAAGTGCATCACATTTATAAACATAACAATAGATAGAAGCAATGATTCAAACATAATAATAATAAGAAATGTTATGATGAGCAGCAAATCAGTCCATTTGAATGATTCCTGAAATATTTTGTTTGCAGTACAGCTATCTATCTATTTCTAAATAAATAAATAAACAAGAAACCACTTTGAGGGATGGTTTACCAAAAAATGAAAATTTATTTACCATCAAGTGGTTCCCATTCTTTATATTTCCTTACTTTGTTTTGTAACCTGTAAAATAAAAATAAATAAAATAAATAAATAAATAAATAAATACTATGGAAGTTAATAATTGTTTTCAACCTTTTTTTTTTATTCTTAATATCTTCTTTTCGGCCCACCAGAAAAAAAGGAGGTCAAACTAGTTTGGAACAAGTTAAAGGTGAGTAAATCATAATATCATTGAAGTTTTGGATGAACTTTCCTTTTAAAAACGCTCAGTTTCTTTGGATTTACAATTTGTAATGGTTGTTATGTGATTAAGTAAAGAATCATTTTCAGTTTATTCTGAAAACATAGCTTCTAAATTTAACAATCCTGGCTCATTCTGAAACTGTACAGCTACATACATTTCTGGAGAGTGCCAAATACGTCCCAGGAGGTAAATGTTTTTGTAGTTTTGTTTCTGAATCCACCCAGGCCGCTGTGTACACTTTTTGAGATCTCAAATTTGTCTCGCAAGTGCCATTCATGCCTGCTTTTCTCACATAAATCGACAAGAAGCCGCTGTCATCTGACTAACTAACTGACTTTTTTTTTTTCTGTTTTTGTTATATACCCACTTTCTGGAAGCCTTCTTCGCCAGATTTAAACTTGGTCATCGTGGTCAACACCTCTCTGCATCTCTGCTGACGTACATGTCGAGCTACTGGACAAACAGCAGGAATGCCGTCCATACAGAGGTAAGCAGTCAGCTGGTATGTCCAAAAAGAAACCCCATCATACCGCACCGTAGCATCTGTTTTAAAGACGAAACGCAGCCACTTATGCACATACTCCAGGCAACATAATTAATTACATAATATCTCCAGAAACAGATATAGGGCTACGTTTTCAGAATGAGCCTATGTTTAAATTTAAAACAAGAGTCATTTAGACTATTATTATTATTATTATTGTGTAAAACAATAAAAAGGTGCCAACTTTTAGATAACACAACAAATTTTTAAGAGAAATCAATATTCCTCAGAAAAAAAAAATAGATTTTTGATCATAAGAAATATATTTAAAAGTTAAAATGTTAATATCAAACAAATATTAATATACTCAAACACTACCTTAAAAAAGTAAATTCAGAAAAAAATGAATCTTCAAGAAATCCTTCTCTCTCTTTTTTCATTAAAATAATTTTAAAAAAGTAAGTTAATTTCTCTCTGATGGAATATATGGGGGCTCAGTTTAATAATACTGCATTATATGGTATATTTACTCATAATCTCAATTTTCTTCTGCTGCATAATGATCATAATGCTGACTATAAATTGGGCTCGCAAACCCAAGAGACTGACGCTTGTTGCTTTAACAGCGTGTACATCTGTATGTAAAGCTGCGAGTCCGTCTGGGGCTGCTGACGCTGTGCAATTTGATGTTGTATGGTAATCATATAATAAAGCTCATCAACTCTTTTGTGTCTGCTTTCCATTTCCATTATCAAACACATTTCACTTAAGAAATAGCTAGCAAAATCATTACTGGGTTCCACACTATTTCTTTATGTTGTTCAAACACAAATGAATTAAGTTAACTTAATCGTTTTTAGAAATTTAGGAGGATTAAACATAAACCAATTAAGTTGTCGCAAAAATGTTAAGAATTGTTGTTTCAACTCATTTAACTCATTTAAAGTCATTATTTGGAGTGGACACAGATTCCTTACTATTAATAAAAATAAATAGTAATATATAGACGCGTTCCTCACACATCATGTCAATCCTTTAAATTAACTTAATGGTTTTTACCATTTCAGGCTAATAGAGCATAAAACTATTAAGCTGCCCTCCAAAAAAAACTTCATTATTGTGTTGTTTGAGCTTATTTGTCCTTGCAAAATCACTCTGGACGCCTCGCACCCAGCACACTACCTGTTCAAACTGTTACCGTCTGGTCGGCACTTCACAGCAGCAAGCACAAAAACAGCCAGATACATGAACAGTTTCTTTCTTCAGGCCATCTACCTTTGTTTTTTTTTTTCTTACTCATTTTTATTATTTGTTTTTATTTTTATTTTACTTGTTTCTTTTATTCTTGTTTATGTAAAGCACTTTGAATTGCCACTGTGTATGAAATGTGCTATATAATAAACGTGCCTTGCCTTCCTTTACCTCATAAACAGTTAAATATCCCCCAACTGTGCAATAAATATGTGCAATACTTTCTCATACGCACTTGTACTTCACCTTAATTTAATATACAATGCAATACTTTCTACATTCGCATTTGTACACAGCACCGTATACCTGTATATTTATAACAAATCTGTACATACAATTCAATATCCAGATTTCTTGACTACCTGCATCTCTGCTTAATGTTTATCAACTTGTTTTTTTCTCATATTTATTTTGTGTTGTCACTTGTCACTTTATGTACACTGGAAGCTTCTGTAGCCAAAACAATATCCTTGTGTGTGTGAAGCACACTAAATAAAACTGATTCTGATTTTAAATAAGTAACAAGCAGCAAAAATGTCTATGAATGTTGTTTTTTCGGTTATTCTGAAGTTGTCCAATACAGTTTAAAAGTTTGCAAAGTTTTTTTGTAGCTTATCTGCGCACCTTTGCCAAAATCGAAGATGTGAATTAGAGATAAACACCACAGCGGTGTATGTTTACAAGCTTTAATGGACGAGGGAGAGTGTATGCGATGTTAAAGAGTGATTTCCATTGTGTGATATCGGGAAGATGTTTATTACGTTGTTCGCTGGGAGCAGCAAAACCTTTCAGCGAGGAAGGTTATCGATTAATCCCTCCATCTCACATCATCGCTGTACATTTATTGGTGATTACTTCCCTGCCTCTTGCATCAGGTTTGACCCTGAAACACTTGAAGGTTTTGATCTCAATTCCCGCAAGAGTACAGAGGAAAATGCCAACTCGGAGCTATTTTTTGTCATGTAAGCAGATTTGTTCTGGATGAAACTTTTGATTGATGATTTAAATAATAATAAACCGACATGGTGTAATGCACTCATCTGAGGACAAATGTTTAAATAACAAAACAATGTTCACTGTTGGATTTCAGTTTGTCAATTTGTAAACATTTAAGCTTTATTCAAGGACAATAAAGAGCTGTTTAACAGTCCAGTGACGTCCCACAAAATGTCCTTCACATATAAAAGGAAAGAATCAGCCTACAGGCTTTCATTGGCAACCTGGAAAGTCAGTTTTGACTTTGTCTTTTTATAAATGCAAAACTAACATAAAGGTTCTTAACCCTCCTGTCATGTTCACATCCTGACCCTTACTTTAGTGTTCCCGGTCAAAACTGACCAGTTTGTTTTAACTGCTCTTTTTTTAGCACGAAAATATTTTTTTTTTCTCCACCAAATTTTTATTTAGCATTCTTTAGCGGTGAACAATGTCTGACAGTGGTGTTTAACATGAATTTACAGAATTAGACTTAAAATAACTGCATCGAAAATAAAAGAACAACAGATGACAGAAGTCAAAATACTTTCTTTCATTAATAATAAACAGCTCGCTAAATTAACTATAACAGGGTCTGACCAAAGAAATAGAACCTTTAATCCATCTGAATGATTTATCAACCAGCAAAGCACAAACAAAATGCTATCCTTTCCTGTGTTCTGAGTGATCGAATTGTCAGTCCTTCAAGTTTACTAAAATAGGGAATAGTGACTGAGGGTATAAACGCTGAGCATGAACACAGACCTAGCACTAGTTATACTTTGATCATTTGAGCGAGATGATAAGGGTCTAATATAATAAAATAATTGTTGCTAAGCTAAAATTGCTCCTGCTAGATTGGCAGAAAGAAAGAAAGAAAGAAAAAAAAGAAAGATAACAAGATTCCTTCTCTGTGCTTCTTTTCAGAGAGAGAGAGAAAGAGAGAGAGAGAGAGAGAGAGAGAAATAAATAAACAAAAAAAAGAATGAAAGAAAGAAAGAAAAAAGAAAAAGAAAGAAATAAAGAAAGAAAGAAAGAAAGAAGATGGATTCACATAACAGACACCAAGTCTATGTGAAGTTTTATCAGGAAGTTGATTTACGATGAAATCTAATCTGTATGAATTTGTAAGATCTCATTTATACAATTTTGTACAATTTGCTTATCCTCAATGACGACTGGGTTTAGGGGTGGGGTTGGGAGCATCGTCTCCTTTCAAAAATAGTACGATTTTGTACGACTGAACTCGACTGAACTGAATATGAATTAGCCACAAAACGTAAAATAGTTTCATTGTGAAATCAGGCTGGAGGATCAGCACATAAGCACGTAACGACGAAAAAAAGACATTGTTTAGTCTGAAAAGAGAGAGTGAGTGAGTGAGTGAGTGAGTTGGGGTAGTGTGTGTGGGGATGTTTTCTGTCTGATGAATGAATATAGCCTGGATACCCATTAATTTCCTATGGCGGTCACTTTTGACCGGGAACACCACAAGTGTAACAAAGTTGATTAAAACACTCAAAATTCTAGGAAAGAGGTGATCATAACTTTAATATGTTCAAATACATCGTGTGGAGGATATCATAAGGCCTTGAGGCAATCAGATGTAAAACACAATATATATGAGTGACTTAAGTGACCCAAGATTTTGACCCAAACAAGACAGAAAGGTTAACTTCTACAATAATTGAGAAAGTTATTTTTAGAATAATTGAAAAAATATTATCCTTAGCTTTTTCATTTATTTATATACCTTATATAACGATAATTGAAGTCAAATTTATGCGGTTGCAATATTGTCGCTTGTGTGAAATGGTAACTTTATTTATTTATTCATTTTTTCAAAATGCCGTTTAACAGCTTTTTTTTTTAACCTTTTCATAACCACCCAGCAGGCACACAACATCATATAAATAAACATTTATAAACATAAACAGATATAAAATACATATTTTAACAAGCTTTGCTAAGTTCATAGACATACAGTATTTTATATTTTTACCTCCAAGCGTTGAGAAAACACACACACGCATGCACGCACACACACACACACACACACATTTATCAAAGGAGCTTGGAGACTTAATGACACTGAAGGGGATCAGATAGCATGAGCTCAAGAGAAAAAAACACATCAAACACTTGTCTTTATCAAGCTTTTTGGAGTTCAGACAGTGAAGCAAACATCACCTAAAAGTAAAAAAAAAATAATAATGTGTCCTTTCCCTTTATCCCTGAACTTACCTGCCTTGGAAGACTTGCACATCAAATGAGCAGTCTGTAGCCAAGACATCACAAACATCAAAGTTCTGGAAGATGTCACCTAACCACCTTGTTAGTGACCCGAAAAAGATGAAGACTGAGAGAATATGTGAAACACTGGATAGTGCACAGCGGCCTGGCATTTACGCTCCTACTCCCAAAGCATCTGGCCACCAGAAGATAAAAGACGGCGGAGGAGGAAATGGTAAGTCGGATTAGCACTCTCCAGATCTGACCGGAGGCCGTACATTTTAAAGAGGCCATCTGCATTCACATAGGCTGTCTTGAAGTCATCTTGTAAAAATATGGTAGTCTGGAGGAAAAAGGAGCCAGTCATCCGAGAGGTTTTACCCTGGACGTCCATTGTTTTGAAATATAGTCAATAACCCGAACAAAGATGTGACCTAATTTTAACCGTGGACTGCTTGTAAGAACTATGACTCAGACACAAGGATAAACTGCAGCAGTTTAGAAGTGAAACAGGATGAGCATCGGGATAACAGAAATGTAAATCTAGATACCTTAGAGACTCAAAATCAAATTCATAAGGTTTATTCACATAATGCATTCAAGATGGGGTAAAGACTATGCTAAAACAAGGCATACATATAAAAATGAAAACTATCCTTTAATATTTCCATTCATCTCATTGTGGAAGATTTTAATCTACCATCTACTTAAAAGCAGAAACAAAGTTTCCTAAAGTCTCCCTACTGTGGTTTTCATATTCATGTAGTGTGTAATAGAGCTGCATGTGAATGTAAAAGCTTTGCAAAGTTTCAAAGATCAGAAGTTACAGAGTTATTAGCCCCTTTCTCACAGTAATACCAGTAAAATATTCGGAAAATTTCCGGAACGACTTTACCGGTAAATTCAGAAAAGCGATGTTCATAGATGAGGACGTTCTGGAATTTTTCAGGAAAAGACTGTTCACACATCTATTCAGGGCTGGAGCAAGCTGAACTGCCGCTCTAGGCAGAGGACGATCACGCCGCCCTCAACCCAATGTGAAAATGAAAGTGAGGTGTCGCGGACCTCTATTCTGCCGCCCTATGCGCGGATATAACTGAGGAGGCGCGGGTGCTGAGGGAGAGAGGGAGGTGTCGCTGACGCTGCTCTCTCTATTCTGCCACTCTATGCGCGGATATAACTGAGGACATGTGGGTGTCGATGGAGGTGTCGCCTATGCACGAATATATCTGAGGATGCGGGTGGTGAGGGAGGTGTCGTGGACATAACTGAGGACGCGGGTGGTAAGGGGGGTGTTGCCGACGCCGGCCTCTCTATACTGCCACCCTAGGCGGCCGCCTAGGTCGCCTCTATGGATGCGCCAGCCCTGCATCCATTCCAAAATACCGGTGAATTCTAACATCATTAACTAGAATGACCTCTAAATGGCCGCGCTTGTGTTTGTAAACATTTGACTACATTACAAATGACTACATTACAAATGTAGATGGATCAGTATAGCGAACAACTTCGATGAAAACATATTGAGAAACACTTTCAAATGTCGAGATGTACATAACTCGTGTGTGCTGGCGCTCACCAGCTGCTTCACAGGCACACGCGATGCGTCAAGCAACTAAAGGAAGCAGAGTTTGAAGGTAAACAAACAACAGCTTATCATTAGCATCTTATCGATAATTATTTACCCAGTTGGCATTAATAAGGAACATATAAACGTTATCTGACTTACATCTAGCAGCGTCTGGAAAAATATTCAAAGGCTTTTATTTTCCTAAACCGCACGA
The DNA here is from genome assembly GCF_052040795.2 of Danio rerio. Lineage (NCBI taxonomy): Eukaryota > Metazoa > Chordata > Actinopteri > Cypriniformes > Danionidae > Danio > Danio rerio. The sequence continues at coordinate 6,076,374 of NC_141029.1, read as the reverse complement.
ACGTGAATGTGTCCTGATTTTGATTGGCTAAAGTAGACGTCTTACATCAGCATGTTCTAGACGTGCACGCGTTCTTTCCGGCAATCTTCCTTCTGTGTTCACACAGCGCAGCATTCCGGCAAATTACCAGTAATGTTACAACTTCTCTTTCTGGAAAATAGCCAGAACAAATTTACCGCTATTTTCAAAAAGGTGTTCACACATACAGACCTTTCCGGAAAATTGCCGGTAATTTTCCAGTAAGGTCTGTATGTTTGAAATGGGTTATTGTCTTTGTCTGAACTGACTTAAATGAGCCATGACCAATTCCTGTCCTGCTGCACAAAAATGTGTAGTTTTGGAACTAATTTGCATATTGCCAGCTCATGCTCTTCATTGGCTTTAAATCCAAAACCTCTAAAGGATTGTTAGGCTGCTTTAATCAGGGAAGCTGGAGCCATGAACACTTCCCAAAAAGACTCTCATTTGAATGACATCTGCACTCATATTACACTGTTTCTTCTCAACCAGAGGTTATGGTTCCTCTGACTGAGCCTGGTTTCTCACAAGGTTTTTTCTTCACATCTGCCAATCAGTGAAGTATTGGTTCCTTGGCACTGCCGTCTATGGTTAGCTTGGTTGGGACCAGTGTAGCTCCTCTTCAGTGGATCATTCTTCAGTAGTTCATTTTGTATTAAACTAACCTGAATTAGACTGAACTGATCTTCACTAGTTTCCTAGTGATGGATTGTTGCTGGAAGGGCATCCACTGCATAGAACATACGCTGGATAAGTTGGTGGTTCATTCCACTGTGGCGACCCCAGATTAATTAATGGCACCAAGCCGAAAAGAAAATGAATGATTTGTGACATCTGTGTTCAATTGAACTAAGTCAGTTTTAATTTAACTAACAACAACAGCATTCGGCGACTACTCTCCTGCCTGCTTAATTTGATGAAATGTTCCACAATTAAATTATTTTATGACTTGTTATTCTCTTTTCTTTATCTATGCTAAGCTAATTTGATGGAATAAATATGATCAATGCACTATAGAAATAAAGAAAAAAAATAATCTTATGTCTTTAAAAACTGTAGTTCCAGGTAAGGGATTGATGAGTTTGGTTGATGCTGTTGTGATTTTGAAAAGACACCAACTTCTACAATTCAAAGCAAACAATTCCATGCATTTCCAAAGGGTGAAGACTTAAATAGATAGTTTAAAGCTAATTTACTTCAGTCTACTGGAGCCAGAACTCTTTCTTGTGCATTGACTCTGCATAGGGCCTCTGAGCATAATGCTCCACTTTGGCCTGGTGATCCATTTTTTTTCTACAATGCACTGCAATATCTTTATACCACCTTGGTTCAGTGTGGCCCATCATCACTCAGGTTCTGCTCGGTTCAACCTGGGTAAATGCCTATACTGTCATTAAACTGGTTTTACCTGCCTTCCTATCATATCTCCACCATGGCTTTCCCTCTAATCAATTTCACCCGTGCTAAAAATATTAGGCAATATCCATTCATTTCATTCTTCCTACACATCACACACTGGCTGTTTCTCAATATGCGTTCTTCAGCGGTCTTGCGTCCTCGTGTTCTCGTGAAATGTCATCATCAGCTGCCTAAGTTCAGTTCCAATACTCAAGACCGCAAGTACGGAGGACACGTGAAACTTCCCGGATGTGTTCTTGATATCGAGGATGCACCGATGCAGACTTGAGCCCCAAACTCGCTCTGGAAGTCCCAGAAGTCATTGCGACTGGAGGTGGGAAGCACAGCATTTTATCTAGATTTATTATTAAAGTTCATAGATATGAATTATTTACCTCAGGAGTTTCCCTAAATGAAACGGTGAAAGTAAACATTACCATGGACATCTTAGTAAAGGAATAAACACATTAAGGGTGTTTGCTTGCTGAAATTTGTATTAAAATCTGTTTTATTTATATTATGCAACATATATTTATAATGTTTTTATGCAAAGTATATATTTTGAAAAGGGGAAAAACAATAAATTGTTGTATGAAGGCTGTAATGTTTAAATAATTTACCATTTAAAATGCGTGAAGGTCATGTGACCATCAGGAAGAACGCAGCATCTCAATTCTCAAAGGACGCGTTCTCTGTCCTCGCAGTCTCCTTAGTTCGTTCTTCCGAGGACACAAGTCCGTTCTCTGTGTTCTTGGAATTGTGAAACAGCCACTAACCAGATGTCATCAAAGTGTTTCCTAAACTGCTTTTTGAATGTTTTTTTTGTTTGTTTTGTTTTTGCAGTTTTTGTTTTAACAAATCCACCAAAAGCCAATGTGAACACTTTTTCAGATCTCAAAGTTCTCTTGCGAGTGCCATTCGCATCTGCTGTTCTCGTGTAAATCCATGAGAGGCTGATGTCGACTGACTGACTGATCAACAACACCACCCACCCCCTTCCCTAAAACCAACCAATAGTGTTTTTAAAAGCCCCAGTTGACCCAATCACCCCTTTCCCTAAACCCAACCAACAGTGTTTTCAAAAGCAATCCAGGAAAAAGAAAACCCTTTACCATGTTTTCAGATCTTACCACATTCTCACCCTGTTATTTACTTTTATTTTTTGTCTTTTGTTTTTGTTTTACCCACTTTCTGAAACCGTTCTTTGCTGGACTCATCATTGTGGTCAACTCTACTCTGTCTCTCAAATCTGCCGAAATACGTGGCAAATGACTGGGCAGACTGGTAACAGCGGAAAATCTGTCCACATGGAGCTAAATGTTTAGCTGGTAGTTCAAAAAAAAAGAAAGAAAAAAAAAAAAAACAGAAGTCGTCGGCAGCATTATACCATCCTGTAGTGTCATTTTAAAGACAAAATACAGACATACATACCTCTGGCTACATAATTTGTTATCTCCAAAAATGTATATGGGGAACATTTTCACAATAAGCCTGTGCTGAGTAAAAGTGTGCAAATATTCCAACAGAAATCAAACAAAAAGCCAGCAGGCAACACTTTGGCACATCGTAAATCACTTCAGAATACTTTGTCTGCAAGCTACCATGGAGTAGTTGCTAAAGCACTGTAAACAGATACTTGCCCTCATACCATATATCACATCACAGCTGACTACGGCAGCAAGTTTAGTCCACAAATGAGCAGCACTTTTTGCCATTGGGTCTGTTCAAGTTTGGATCATATTCTCATCACAAATGAACCACTTCAGTGTTTTTATTGTAAGCACTGGAAACTTCTCTTTAAGCAGGTTCATTTTGGTGCACACTCAAAAGTATTTGCTGCATTCACACCTGCCCAAACCAACCACCAACAAAAGAGAAAACAAACTCTACTGTGAACCAACCAAACAAAATGAAGGAACTATAAGTAACTGATTTGTCCCCCTTGTCTTCTGTCCATGTTATTTCTTAGTATTTCTAGCCCTTGTTTCTTTCAATTCTTTTTGTTGTGTGTTACAGTCATGTCCCCCCCCCCCTCTCATTAGTTATCTATTGAGGCTAATCTTCTTCGTTGCTGTGTTTATTAAAAGACATGCTGCAAAGGGATCCCTCACAGCATGATTTGGCCCATTATAACACTGCGCTAACATAAAGACTATATTTCAATTGAATTCTTAAGTTCCAGCATCTACCAGCAGGAGGTTCAGTAACAAGGCCACGTTATACATGAGATACTTCAAAATAAAAGCTCAAAAAACTAGGACAGAGTATCATAAAAGTGCGCAGTGTTCCCCTGCGGTTGCTAGTGAAGGTCCCAGATAACGCAACACTGCCAACGTGGCACTGCCATCTGGTTTCAGGATGCCTAGACAGCATCTGACTAATAAAGAAAACAATGTGTTTTTCACCATTAAAGTGATGGAGAATGCAGCACTTGCATTTTGAGAGGTAAATGCAGGGTGCTTAACTGCTCTTGTGGTTGTCTTTGATCGAAACAAAAAAAAAAAATAAAGGAATAACCAAGCTGTGAGAACACCCTTGCATATTGGGATTCAGATACAGAAAGTCTAGTAGTGCTAGTAATTTCTCAAGTTGCACATATGTAATGTTAAATTGCTGAGCAATAATTAACAGCATGAACCTTACAACCCCAAAGAAAGGGTTTTTGCAGCAACCACAAGCACACAGATATCACATCTGTATGCAATTTGCCATTTTTAATGAATATGTGGGATTTCTTGTGTTATTTGCCTTCACTTTTTTTGGTCCCTTTTTATTTTTAAACGGGCTCCCTCCCGTTTGCAAGGAGTTTGAGCTCAGGTAGGCCTACTCATAACTTTGCGTCACACTGTCATGCAGGCTAAAGGTTGGGCTTATTTATCTCAGACTACCAATCTGCCAATCACTGATGCAATCACCTTGGCAACACCATAACAACCAGTCAAAACACCATAGCAATGCCTTACCAACCACTCCGAGCACCCTAGCAACCTCCTAGAAACACTTTAGCAAGCAGTCATAATCAATAGCAATGCCTTAATAAGCGCCTAGCAACCACCTAGCAACCCCCTATCACTGCCCAGCAAGAAACATGCCAATCCATACTAAAAACGAGCTAACATATATGTAGTTATCTGTCTATGCCATATATTTCAAACTTCTTGAAAGCTACTTCAATGATTCAAACTTTAAAACTACTTCAAACGTCCAGACTTTTTCAAGCCATCATAAATTTTGTCTATGAACCTTTCTAGTTATTATTATTATTATTATTATTATTATTATTAATATTGTTTACATCAATTCAAATAAGAATGTAATGGGTTAAAATAATAAGTTAGAAATTCTAACAATCTAGCATAAATTGATTTTAGTTCACTTTTAAAGCAACAATTCTTGTCTTCTTTAAAATTAATCATTTTATTTTCATAAACACACTCTAAAATGGCTTTTAAGTTTAGGCTTTTAAGCCTTAAAATCAAGTCAATGTGTTAACAAAAAGGCAAAATTAAAAATCCTGAATTTATAAAAATTTTCATTCATTGATTTTGAAAAGGTTGATCAAGCTACATTCAAATGAAATAATAACTTCTGAGACAGCGTGAAATGTAACAGTTCCCCACACACCCAGCACAAGAACACGTTTAATAGTCTGACGCAAAAAAAGATGATGCGGTAAATATATAAAAATGTCACTGAAAATAATATTTGTACTTTGAAAAAAGATTTGTAGTATTTCAGTTTCCATCTGGAACATTGTACCTACTACTGCTGGTACACATACCAGAGTTTAAGATCAGCCAGCAAAGATAAACTATCAGATATCAGCAGGATGGCAACGTGGCTGGTTAATATCCCGAAGCACCACAAAACAATATCCTGAGGCTTCTGTTTAGACCAGTCCACTGTCTACACTAAACACTCTGATCTAGTTTGAAATGGAAAAGGTTCATAGTGAACAAATGCAACACTCTGGGCATATGTGACTGACTACAGAAAATGCTACCATTTAATAATAATATGAATTATTATAATAATTATAAGAGGAAATAAAGTCAGTCACAGTATCACAGAGCTTTTTTTTTCTGTCTGTTATATTTGAAAGGCATACTTCCATGTTTACTGCGAGTCGTTTACATTCTATTGTTATCTTTTGCCAGGTGTGAGGTTTGTGCAAAGCTTGTTTATAAATGCAGTGTAAATTGAAAAAGCAGCTCACACACAGAGTTCTGTAGAGGACAGTACATTTATTCCACTGGCTTGAATTACAAAAAATAAAGTCTGTAATGTTTTACAATCTAAATAGTTATTGATCCTTTATAGGCAAGTAATTTTGTTTTTGTGATCAGGATAATAAAATATTGTTTTAGATTAAAATTTAGCAGCTAAAATATGGGTGTTCAGCTTCAAAATATAAATATATATCTGTTTTTAATAATTGTGAAATGCATTGCTACTTCTCAGACATTGCCAAATATATTAATATTTTTGTTATAGATTTGAAATTGGCTTCAGAAAATAAATACATTAATTCATTCAATAATAAAATAAATAAAAATAATAATAATAATAAAAACACATAAATGTATTTTATTATGTATTTATTTATTTGACCAAGTTACCAGAACACATTGTGTGAGAATATCTGTTTAAGATTAAGATTTTGTAGTCGAGTTAACTTAACAGCTTATCCAGCACGTTTTTATGCAGCGGATGCCCTTCCTGCCGCAATCCATCTCTGGGAAACATCCACACACACAGCACAGACAACTTAGCCCACTCAATTCACCTGTGTTAACATAGTGTTATCGTATGCCATTAAACAATGTTTAAAATTAAAGCACTTTCAAAAATGCATTTGAACTATCATTGTCCCACATTAGAAGACTTTAGTCGGATGAAGGACTTTGTCTAAAAATGAATAAATATATAGCATTTACATTAATATTTATAATATTACATTAGATTAGTCAGTACCAAAGCAAAAACTGGAACTAAGTCCTAAAATTTAGCACAAAAAAATAAATAAAATTAGTACACACAAATAATATGTTTGGCGGGAAATATTAAATGCAAATTTATTAAATGGAATAAATCAAGAGCAGCATAAAATATCAAATTAAGTTGAAATTTTGTAGTTTTTTTTTTTTTTTTGATCACACTTCATTTTGATTATCCGTTTGTTGAATTGTTGTTTAAAGTTATATCGCATCTACATGTCAACTAATACTCATTAGATTGTAAGTAGAGTGTTAGATTGGGGTTGGGTTTAGGGTTAGTGTAAGCTGACATGTACTTGCTAAGTTTTGTATAGTCAGTTAATGTCTGTTGAAGGAGCAGTATCAACAGATATTAAGCAGACAGTCAACTATCACGCAGATGGACCATCAAAATAAAGTACCATTTTATTATTATTATTATTATTTTTCCAATAAATGTTTTTAAGTGTATTATCTTTTTATTCCTAAAGCTGTTAGGATATTCAATGTTATTTTAATGGGTGTAACAGTCATTGGCTATATTCAAAATTTATAAAAATATACATTTTCAAAAAAGAGTGTACTCATTATGATGATATGACTTGTATTTATTTAAAATATACAAATGCTCAAAACAGAATGCGAGATTATTAAAGAAATAGTTAGACAGACTGACTGTTACTGTTTACTGAGTTACACCATTGAGCTGTAATATTAACTAAATGCTACTGGCTATTTTCTTTTTTTCATTGCAGACCTTAATGTCTACTGTCTGAAACCAGTATGTCATTTTTTTTCCAGAAATTATTCACTATTTCTCTGAGGGAGTGCACAAATTGAAAAGGGAGCGCCAAGGCTAATACTGAAAGCTTGTCAGACATAGACAAGCGGCTGTACGATTGCACTGTGCATTTCAAAGCACTTCAAAAAAACATTCAAATGACACCTCACCACCGGGGTCACACATTTTCAGTACATATACACTCACCGGCCACTTTATTAGATACACCTGTACAACTGCTCGTTACACAAATGTCTAATCAGCCGATCACAAGGCAATGCATTTAGGCATGTAGACATGGTGAAGAGGATCTACTGCAGTTCAAACCGAGCATCATATCTGGGGAGAAAGATGGATGATTTAACTGACTTTGAATGTGCCATGGTTGTTGGTTGCCATGAAGGCTTAAGGCAGTTCTGAAGGCAAAAAAGAGGTCTAACCGGGTAGTAAGGTGTACCTAATAAAGTGGCCAATGATTGCATAATCAATGGTTTAAATTTAGCTGAAATACATATTATATTAAAGAGTTCTGACACTATTGTGATTGTTTATGTTACTCAGTAAGGTTGCTGTAGGTAGAGGGATCATTTATTGTAAATAAAACACAGCTATTGACCAATCAGCATCAAGGAGGAAGTGGCATTAACCACGAATGCATTTAAAAAGACTTTAGACTGTGGTATGAAACTCAAAGGCAACAGAAGAAAAGAGCATATCAGTAGATTTGAGTCTTTCAGAAAGTGAATGCTATCGAGGTCTTCATATTGCTCGGTTGAATGCTTAAAAGGTTAAAAGAGTAACGTGGAACAATAAAAGATTGGTGAGTGAATGAGATTGGGAATGTGACTGTACGGTGTTTTTTGAAAAAGCTATAATAGCAGCTTTACCCTCACAGATTTTTATTCCTTTTCTCCACAACTGTTTTAAATCTCCCCAGAGCTGCTGCACGCTCTGTGTGAAATATGAGATGTCATCTTCAAATCTCTTTTCTTTAAAGGGGTTATATCATAAAGAATAACATTGCCCTTGATCTTTTGAAATATAATACTGTATTGCACTATGGTAACATTGTAACTTTCAAGCCTTAAAGTGCAAGTGAGCAATTAGCGAAACCAAAAAAATGGCTTGTTGAAGCCTACTTTAGCTAATGTGACCCAGCAGCAGAGATGTATAGTAACAAAGTAGAACTACTTGACTACTGTACTTGAGTGCTAAAAGGCTGTATCTGTACTCTACTGGAGTATTTTTCTCCTACTTCCACTTTAACTTCAGTACATATTATCGATGAGTGTAATACTTTTACTCAAATAGATTTTTTATGTGCTCCATCGTTACTCGTTACTAGGGGTGTCAAAATTATTGATATCGGTTCATTAATAGATCATTACCGGTTGTTACGTTCTGACATCATTTATCTCCTATGTGCAATGTCAATACAAAAGTGAGGGCAAGTAAATAACACTCGAACACTCGTTGAAGTTTATCAGGGATATTTTTTGCTGATTTTTTTTTTTTTTTTTTTGACAGCCTGAATGGAAACAGTTCTTTATTCACAAATGTTTTATGCAATATTCCAGTTCTGCACATAAATCTAATTTGCATGTTTGGATAGAAACATTGCCATTCATATTCATGCGACTGCTCTAAACCAGAAATCCGAGCATGTTCCAATGCAAGTTTCATGCAATAAGTTGCCCCTTTCCAAAGTTTGTGCGAATTTGCATCATGTAAATGTGTGAGACGAATGGAAGATTAAAAGGTGACCTCTCTGTACAGAAAAATTGTGTTGCTTGTTTTATCCTGCCACTTTTCGTAGCATCATCCGACATAACTTTGCATGCTCAAACTGTAGTCTGACTGTGCTTTATATTGCTCTGGTATATTTTTGACAATACTCAAAAATACATTTCCTTTTATGGCAAAATCTGATTTTAAGATAGGATTTAAACTAAAGATTATGTTCCATAAATATATAAATCTAGCTGAGGTCAATATTAGGGATGCAACGATTAACCGATTTCACTATTAATTGTGATTTATTTCGTCATGGTTAATTAATCGCAAAGGCTTCTCAACATCGTGTTTTTGCACGGAACAAAAATGCAGCAACTAAACAAAGTTATGACAACTGTGCGCTAGTTTGTACACTGAGACTAATAACCACGCATACTGGACTAACTATGACTGAGGCTAATAATTAAGGCAAGCTCTTTCAAGTTCGATATTTCCAATGGAGGGACGCACACACAACGAGTTCACACTTTCCAGGCACTCCTTGTTGAAATGTCAGGGGGCTTTTGTGACCGCGGAAACTGTGACAGGTTTGCAAACAAACTTAAACCCACATAAAAATAATGGCAAATAAATGTGGCCTGGCACATAAATACAGCCTGTCAAGTCACAGAAAGATACAGAAAATGAATGAGCTCACCAGGAATAGTGTTAAACATTATACAGTAAATATGTGAAAGTTTATCTTGTTTTATTTCTGTTCAATTGTAGCATCTAATAAATATTACTGTGATTGTCAACACTTTAAATGTTGATTATTTCAGCTGGTCTATGCAGCACATTTAAGCATAGATTGTCTTTTGACAGTTTAAAAAGTGCTCATCAGTTAATCAATTTACTTATTAAATTAAGCTTTGCAAAACTGAAAATACATAGTCATTTAAATAATAATTAAAATTTTAAATGCAACAGCTTAAATCTTTATACAATATAATTTGCCACAATAAACTGCATGTGTAACCCTGCCGGTCCTATGCATCCCAACCCACCCAGAGCTGGGATCGAACCGGCAACCTTCTGCATGGGAGTCGGTTGCTCTAACAAGGAGGCTAAAGACCATAGCCTCTGGCAACTGTCGCTAGAGCACCTTTAGAGGTTAGAGGAGTGATGTTTACCTGCACAGCACTTGACTAGCTGGCCTCCGTTACACTCACACCACTAAACCTCACTCCCATCCGGGTCACGGCACCAATTTAAATCCCGCCAGTCCTACACCACCCAACCCGCTCCAAGCTGGGATCGAACAGGCAACCTTCCGCATGAGAGTCAGTTGCTCTAACTAGGAGGCTGAAGACCATGGCCTCTAGCATCCGTCGCTAGAGCACCTTTAGAGGTCAGAGAAGTGAGGTTTACTTGCATAGCACTTGACTAGCTGGCCTCCATTACACATTGTAACAACTTGTTTAATCCTAAGTTATACTAAATTTAGGGACACTATATACAATAATATTTTAAAGGTATAACACATGTAGGAAATGTGTCAGAGCTCTCCAGGATCAGGTTCCTATAATATTGTTACTAGAATCGTCCTTCAAATAATAAAATACATTTTAAGACTCAAATGCTTTGAATAAAGCTGTCAATTCTCATTCTCCAGTAAATAAGTAATATATTTTTCATTTACATAATAATTCAAGTCATTAGCTGAAGCCTCCACAGTATACCAAAGTCAATGTGTTAATCTCTCTCTCAGTTAACCGTTCTGCAGTTTTTTTAATCACATTACATGGCAGTTTAACATTTTCTCCAAAGAGAAATAACAAATAAAAATTAGCATGTCATTAGCTCACAAAAGTGTAACATCAAATGAGTAATTATTGCTTTATGAGCATATTTTTTTCTATACCACGATCCTCCAGTTTATTCTTTTGGGATTGTCTTTAGATTTTCTTTCCGTTAGCTAATTAGATCATGATAAAACTAATAAAAATTAAGATACCTCGTGGGAAGAAAGTATATAACAAACTGTTTACATTAGTTTGAAAAAGTGTCTGATTTACTGGAATGAAGCAGTTTTCAATAAAGAGCTAAAGGTGAGGTATGTGTAGCAAAGTCAAATCCATGTCAAAAATGACACATTTTGATTTAATAACAGTACATTTTCAATAAAAGTGTCACCTTTGGGATGGCTTGAAAAAAAAAAAAAAAAACAGACTTGAGAGTTTTCTTTTTTCATCTTCAGTAGTTGATGAACATATGAAAAGTGTACGACACTGCAGTAAACGCTATTATTCTTTACTTGATCTTGTCAATAAACTTGTCAGGAAAAACTTTAAATGTGACTGAGTAGAAAATGAAGTCTGCTTTCCCTCACAACCCCCCTAAGGAGTCATAGGTGAAATACTTGCAAAATCATTAACATAAAAACGTTCCTATGGGGGAATATGACAAACCCATCCATAACCAAGTTATAAGTAAGCAGTGGGTCCTTTCAAGAGTAATTGAATTTCACTGTCTTGCTACTGTATTTGTGTGCTGTACAAATTTACTACCAGTTTGTTATGATTTGGTATAAAAACATCAGCTGAATTAAACTGCTGTAAAAATGCATCAGATATATATATATATATATATATATATATATATATATATATATATATATATATATATATATATATATATATATATATATATATATATATATATATATATTTTTTTTTATAAATCAGTTAATCAGCCTCAGTCCTGATCAAAACTACTTTTTATTTATTATTTTATTTATTTATTTATTTATTTATTTATTTATTTATTTATTTATTTATTTATTTATTTATTTATTTATTTTTTTGAAAATTGCAGGACTTCAACTTTTTAATTAGCCAAGTTTAAGTCACAGATTAAGTCATTGATTTGGTGAAAGAAAGAAAAAAAAAGAAAAAAAAAACACAAAATTACATTTTATTATGAAAAGTAATTGTGGACTGGATTTTATTATTTTTTACCTTTTATCACATTATTGGACTTATAAATGATTAGTAACAAAATTGCCTTTGATGCATTGCTGGATTTTAATTTTTTTTCTCCCTAATTTACTGTTGGTGGCTCTTTTTGCCCTATTGGCTTCCATATATATATATATATATATATATATATATATATATATATATATATATATATATATATATATATATATAAATTTTACCTCTTTCAATCAGGGAAAACCACCAACAATCAAAAATGCATGATTATATGGTGTCATGGTTTGTAATAAAAACAGCCACCAACAGTTAATTAGGGAGAAAAAAAAGAAAATTAATCATAAACAATGCATCAAAGGCAATGTTGTTTCACATGTCCAAGACAAAAAAAAACAAAAAAAAAAAACAGTCCACAATTACTTTGTATATTAAAAAGACGTCATTTTGTGTGTTTGTTTTTAACCAAATCAGTGACGTCATTTGTAAATTTGGCAATTAAAGAGTTACAATTCTGTAATTTTTTAAAAAACATTTAGTAGTTTTGATTAGTACTAAGGTTAATTAAGAGATTTATGCAAAAAATAATAATAATAATAAAAAAAATCTGCTGTATTTTTTTACAGCAGTTTCATTTAGTGGATGTTTGTTAGATAAATTAATTTTATTTATTTCCATATATTCTATTTTTATTCTTTTTATACATGTATACTTTTAAAGGAACACAACATCAATGCTAAATGTGTGTGCTTCTTCATATAATCACACACTGAGCTGTAGTTTCAATCAGTTGAATGGTTGGAATGTGTCAGTTGCAGGAATATTGTGCTGACAATGATTTGATTATATGATCAATAGGATTCTACCAAACACACTGTTTAGACCAGTGATTAAAGATAATGCATCTTCATCTGTTTCTACACCTGTATATAAACTGGACTCAAAGGACTGCCCTTTAAGCAACCAGAATGGAACCTCTTTTGTTCCTTCTGTATTGTTCCCTTGCTGCAAGAACATTAAATCTTTTATAATGAATCTTCCTGAGTCTTGGAATAATTTTTTGAACCTGACAATGTTTTAATCCCTAACATAACAAAAGGATAGTACATTTACCTGCAGTGTATTGTTAATTATTTTAATTTTATTTTATTTTTTAAATCAAAGCATTTTCTCAAAATATGTGTAAAAATAAGATTTTTTCACCAAAAATCAATCTGCTTGCTGAAAAAGTTATGGTCAAATTGTTACTCAAAATCACCCCAGAGTGGATGAAAACATCCCTAACAGTGCATAGGGGTTAATTCAAATTTTTATTATCACCATTATTATTATTTGCTTTAGATCTTGGTGGTTCTGTTAAGAAATATTCATAATAATATAATGAATAATTAATGAACAAAAATATTTTATAGCAAATAGGTATACATTTAAAAACAATATTAGGACAATTTTTAAATCATTAAAAGGTCCCACTTTATATCAAGTGGCCTTAACTAATATGTACTTACACAGCAATTAATAGTTTGTTACAATGTACTTATTGTGTAAATACATGTATTTACTGTGTGCTTATGCTTGATTTAATACATATATGCAATTACATCCGTAATTAACTTTTGTAATCACATTTATAAATACACTGTTGACCATCCCTTACACCTTAACCCACCCATGCCACCAAACCTGTCCATAACCCAACCTCTTTCCCAACTCAAAAGCATCACGTGTTCTCAAATACATTATAAACACAGTAAGTACATTGTATTTATGTTTTTATGTAAGAACATAGTAGTTAAGGACACTTAATATAAAGTGGGACCCATTAAAATCTTGAATCCAGGTGTTCCAATCACTTCCATAGCCACAGGTGTACAAAATAAATCACTTGCACACTATTTAAACAACAGATCGTGAAAAGGTCACTACCAGGAGCTCAGTTAATTCAAGCATGAAAACATGATATACCATGTGTCATAAGCTTATTCACAAAATTCCCTCACTAAATGCTCTATGATCAACTGATGTATTATAACCAAGTGTAAGCAATTGGGAACAACAGCAACTTGGCCATGAAGTGGTCAGCCATGTAAAATCACAGAGTGTGGACAGAGCATGCATTTCATAAAACTAACTTTACACAGTCAATAGCTACAGACCTTTAGTTGTTGTTTGGCCTTCAGAATTAGCTCAAGATCAGTGTATAGAGAGCTTTAGAAATGTGTTTCCATGGCAGAGAAGCTGTGCCCAACTTTACGTCACCAAGTGCTATGCTGCAGTGGTGTAAAGCAGGCTGCCACTGGGGTCTAGAGCAGTGGAGGTTCACACTTCTCGGTTCAGCAATCTGATGAATTAGTCTGGGTTTGGTGGTTGCTAGAAGTAGTACCTGACCTGCCTATTATGTAATTTTAATGGTGGGGGATTAAGTCGTTGGGCTATTTTTTTGGTTCCCTTTTTAGTACCAGTAAAATGAACTCCTGATTCTTCAACATACCAAGACATCTTAGTAAAATTCATGTTCCCAACTTTGTGTAAACTGTTTTGAGATGACACCTTCACATTTTAACATGACTCAGCACTGAGCAAGATCTATAAAGATGTGAATGGAATTGTGTGCTGTTTGATGAACTAAACTGGCCTGCACAGAGTCCTGATCTCAACTCAACTGAAAGAGAGTGGAGACTGTGAGCCTTCTCATACAACATCAGTGCTACAGTAGATCTCTCAAATGCAACATTAGATCATTCTGAAAACAAAGCCCTATGTACATTTCTGGAGATTGCGAATGATGTAGCCAAAAGTACATATGGCTGCAATTTGCTTTAAAACGAATGCTATGAGGCGGTATGGCGTCGTTCCATTTCGCACTTACCAACTGACAGCTTACCTCCATATGGACAGCTTTCCCGCTGTTATCAGTTTGTCCAGTACGCTACCCATGTAAATCTGTGAACTTGAGATTCAGAGAGGAGTTGACTGTAACAACAGGGTTCAAGTCCAGTGAAGAACGCTTCCAGAAAGCAGGTAAGACAAAAACAGAAGTCAAAAAATAACATAAACAAGTAAATAACAGGGTAAAAATAAGGCAAGAGCTTTTGTTTTTCTGGATTGTTTTTTAAAACTGTTGGTTTGGTTTAGGGAAGTGGGTGGGCGGGTCAATCAGTGCTTTTGAAAACACTATTGGTTGGGTTTAGGGAAGAGGGTTTAGTTACTCAGATGCTTTTTTTTCTGCCTAGAGTTAACTTTCCCCAACTGCAGGCACTCAGAGTGCTCCGTGGAAACGCAAAGCACCACAGGCGTATGTGTATTGTATGTTTTTACATGAACACTAATACAATTTAACACGGAAATTTGGATGAATCATGATTTAAGAAAAAACATCTGTACACACATTTCACCAATACATTTATGTGTGTGCTTGCTTAGTGAATGACACCCATTGTTACAGTACAAGTATTTGTGAAAGGCTATATACCTATAAACATCACATCATGCTTATAGTTTCCACAAAGTCCTTTTATATATCACTTCAGTCAATCCGCGCATGAATAATGCATTTAATTTCCATGTAAATGGAAGCACCATGGTCTGAACATTCTCAGATGCAATCTCTATTGAAATCTTTGCCAGTTTAAATGAGATACTGGATCTGACTAGAAATTCTAAGACCGACACACTCACATACAAACAAGCGCATACAAAAACACATGAATGTGCACTAAAATGTTAATGTCCTTGTGATTAAAAAACATACTTTAAAATATATAGAATCTATAGTAAACCTTTATACTGCATATATCATCTGTGCTTCTTACAGTATGTAAAGATTGTCATACATAACGCAACTTAAAAATTGTGTTTAGTGTAATATTAACAGTGTTTTGCAAGTTGCTTCTAAACTGTAATACATTACAAATTACCTGTTACTGTTATTTAAAAGTAATCTCTTATCTTACGAAATTACTGTCTCAGAATTGTAATATGTTGCATGACTAATATTGCTTTTTAGTTGCTTTCACTGAAATAACTACAGAATTAGAACCTAACATTATAAAATGACAAAATGCACTGCAGAACTTTTCACATTTGGTAGAAAGCGATATGATATAGCAGAATGACTGTGACCTATCCATATTTTTGTCTTAAAGAGACTTTCATTATATGCAGATGTAACCCCACCGGTCCGACGCCACCCAACCTGCTCTGAGCTGGTATCGAACCGGCGACCTTTCGCATGGGAGTCGGTTGCACTAACAAGAAGGCTAAAAACCCTGACCTCCCTTGTCTGTCGCTAGAACACCTGTACAGGTCAGAGGAGTGAGGTTTACCTGCACAGCACTAACTAGCTGGCCTTCGTTACACTCACCCCCTCCTAAACCTCACTCCCATCTGGGTCACGGCACCAATGAACCCCGCCGGTCCTATACCACCCAAGCCGCTCCAAGCTGGTCTCGATCTGGCGACCTTCCGCATGGGAGTAGGTTGCTCTAACAAGGAGGCTAAAGACCATGGCTGCTAGCGTCTGCCGCTAGAGCACCTTTACAGGTCAGAGGAGTGAGGTTTACCTGCACAGCACTTACTAGCTGGCCTCCGTTACACAGACTCACAATTTGTGTCTTGTGTTCCTTCTTCCTTTCATGCTTTTTGATATGATTTATATTGGCACACTATTTATGAACAATAACCAAAATATTAAAATAGATATACATATTATTTTTTTATGTTAAAAAAGCAATTTTTGGCTGTATGTTTTATGAGATATTTCCAGTTTCAAACACTTAAAGACACAGAGAGTAGACGTTGAATGTAAAGAATACGTTTTATTTGAAAACATTTAATAAACATCCAAAAGGTGCACCATCCTAATCAAATATAAAACATTTAAACAAAAATATAACTAACGCTAGCAGAAATGTAACTAATAGAAATAAGAGAAACACTTTAAAGTTGTCAGAAACCAAACAGAGTGGATCCAAGTGCAAGTAATATTTAATAAAGTCTGTATCAAAGGATACCAAATGGCTTGTAGCCGTAGAACATGGAAAAAGGGAAAGTTCAAAACAAAGAATGTCAACAAACCAAACAAAGTTGTCATCTGACAAACAGATAGGGACAAGAACAAACAATGGATTGATAACCAACACAAACCACAGGCTGAAATAGATGGCCAGCCAAATAAGGATCAGCTGGAGGATGATTAAGTTAGCTGATGACATCAGCTGATTTTATAGCATGCTGTCAACACAAAAAGGTCAACAAGCACACGCCCTCAAACACGACAACACACATGGCATGAAAACATACAGCAGGAACACACAGATCCATAAACCATGACAGGTATCATAGCCTACTTTTTGTCAGTGAAATAATGCCAAATGCGTGTACGTCCATCTTGCGAAAGTACTGCCTTCTGCCATTTTCATCTATTTGCTGTTTTTCCGCTACGCATTGGGCGTCTTAACGTTACTGCGAACCGGGCTGAGCCAATAGCCTCGGAACTTGAGCTTTGAGGCTGAAATCATTCCACATTCAAAGTGGAAAAGTTCCAGTTACCAGTGGGAGATTAATGACAACACATGCCTATATTAACTAACCATGAACAGAAAATAGAACTGCGGTATATTTTATTTGATTTATGTCTTGCAGGTGAAAAGTTTGTTGCAACGCAAGCATGGTCGCAACATCTCTAAGCATTTAATTCTAATCAACTTTGAGGAATATGGACTGGCGATGTCAGGCAATTGTTCTTGTAACAAAGGGTAGACACACGCAACACACGCAGTACAGCGCATTCGGTGAGCGAGAGCGACTCTTCAGATTAACACGCATGAACACGTTCATCAAATTTGCTTAAACTAAGCGTTCTAAAGCATATTTAACAAGCAAGGATTCTGACACAGCAACGGGACGCATACTCTTTACAAAAGCTGCGTGTAAGATGGGGAAACACGTCAAACTTAATGACACATTTGAGGGCTTAAAGACAGAGAAATGCACTGTCTCTGACACTTGCTTGCATTAGCCTAGTTCCCCGCATTCTTCAGAAGTTGATTCTAAAATTGACAGAGGAAATAGTGATTTTAACACTTTTAATATAGGAAGTCCTAAGCTATGCAGAGACCATTATTAATCAGAAATCTAGTGTACATAGTTTTACATTAGGAAATGCAGTCTTGAATTTACAAATAGTAGGCAAAGAACAGATGTAATACATTGATCAAATGTAGTTTTCAGTCATGCTTATGTAAGTCATATTCACCTTCATTTTTGATTTCAGTTTTCAACACATTATTTATTTACAACACACTCCTAATCATAATAGTTTAACATTAACTAACTAGTTTTTAATATCTACTTTTTTATCTCTCACGGTGATAGTCAGTGCATAACATTTTACTAGTTATTTAGGAAGACAGTTGTATTCAGACAAAGTCTCTTTAAGTATTTTATAGTATTTTATTCAGATTAAAGTGTAATTTAAAGACTTAATCAGTTAACTACGAATGTTGAAATAATTAGTCAAATTATTTTATAACTGATTTGTTGTGTATATCAAAAAATATACAGGAAACATTTCTTAAGGAGGCTAATAATACTGACCTTAAGATCTTTTTTTATATTAAAAACAGCTTTTATTCAAGAAATATACAATAGGAAATACAGCTTATTATGACCTCAGAATAATTATTTATTTTAGGAAACACTTTGAACATTTTCAGAAACATTATTTTAAATGAATGGGAGGGCAAAATAAATTGACTTCAACTGTAGGCCTATCTGTTAAAGTTTACAGGTGCAACTTGTGCCTTGATGTAATTTTAATGTTGGAAATGTGTTATCCAACACCAGTACAAAGTTACTTGTCAAATAAATTAACAAGGAAGATTATTTTGAGTTTAAGTTACTTAATTATCTTGTTTATGAAGACTGCAGATGTATGAAAAAAAAAAAAAATGTGTGATACATTTTACAATGTGCCCCCAAAAGTACAAGTGGCCCTTGCCCGGGGGCCGCATAATTTCATAATGCTAATCTTAAATTCATGTTATTCAACACATGATCAAAGGAATCATATTAAAGTAATTCAAATATATGAAATATGAATTGATGTTTACTTCAAACTTACATTTTATTGTTCTATTAAAATATATATTTTTTTAAAGATTCTGTCAAATAAACAATTTTTCCACCATAATTTTGTGGCTCAAAAGTATCGGTTCAGGCACCGGTATCGTTTTAAAAGTATTGATTTAGCACCTGTATCGAAAAAACCTCAAACGATACCCAATCCTATTAGTAATGCCTTACACTACTGCATTACACAAAGTAATATGTTACTATAATAAATTATTTTTGTAACGCATTACTCCCAATACTGAATATTAATAATATCAACTACAAGGCTAGCATAAATACTACTAATAATAATGTCACTGATATTAAAAACAGAGTAAATACTCTTTAACAAAGATTTTGTCCCCTGAACACTTTCCACATACCACAGAATGATGTAAAAATCAACCTACTCATTCACATTGAATACTTATTAATTTAACTTTTGTGAGGCACTTTGTGTGAAGGAGTAGCGGTGTCATGCATACTGATGGCGATTCTCACCTTGAGACAACAAAGATCCTCCTTCAATGGGTCCATCAGCGTGAAATGTGAATGAGGCAGGTCAATAGGGAGATTTAAAGACTAGGTTTCTTTAGATTGTTACAACAAAGTTTGCAATATAATTGAAACGAAAAGTGAGGGTCATAGCACACAGTGATGTAGAAACTGAGACCTGATGGACATAATAAGACAAATAATCAAATGAATAAAGCCGGCAGCTAGCTCTCTGCAACTCTCACATGGTCGCCCACTGAAGCTAAGCAGGGCTGAGCCTGGTCAGGGATGGGAGACCACATGGAAAAGCTAGATTGCTGCAGGAAGTGGTGTTAGTGAGACCAGCAGGGGGCACCCAACCTGTGGACTTTGGAAGACCTAATGCCCCAGTATAGTGACGAGGACTCTATACATCTCAGTAAGCACCCTCTTTCGGATGAGATGTTAAACAGAGGCCCCGACTCCCTGTGGTCATTAAAAATTCTGGGATGTCCTTCGAAAGAGTAGGGGTTTAACCCTTGCATCCTGGCCAAATCTGCCCACTGGCCTCTGTCCATCATGGCCTCCTAACCATCCCCATATCATAATTGGCTTCATCACTCTGTCTCCTCTCCACCAATCAGCTGGTGTGTGGTGCGGGATCTGGTGCAATATGGCTGCCGTTGGGTCATCCAGGTGGATGCTGCACACTGGTGGTAAATGAGGAGATTCCCCCCATTGTGTAAAGCATTTTGATTTTGCAGAAAAGCGCTATATTAATATAAGCAATTATTACTATTATTATTATTATTATTATTAAAGCAGAACGGTGGCCTCACAGCAAGAAGATTGCTGGTTTTAGCCCTGGCTGGGTCAGCTGTCATTATTTCTGTTTGCATGTTCTCCCTATATTTGTGCGGGTTTCCTCGAGGTGCTCTGGTTTCCCCCTACAGTCCAAAGGCATGCGGTATAGATGAATTGGATGAAATGAGCTAAAAATTACTGTCACAGAGGATATGAGACAATAAAAAAAGCAAAAAGGTACATTTTTCTGTGCGCTTTGCACATTACGTTTGCTCTACCGGTCAGAAATGAAAGCTTTTTAAATGGAGTTCGTGTGGTCATCCAGTTTGATTAAGTGAAATTATTAATGACTTTTGGGACTCATTAGAATGCATGATGGGGCATTCCACTTGAGAGTAACTCGCACAGTGGAACAAATCTGACATTTCCCACTCTCCTCTCATTTAGCAGCCGGTGCACAGAGGATTGGGGTGTTGTTGAAGCAGTGCTGATTCTCATTATGCACGGGACCCCTTTCATATACACAGCCCAAACTGACAGGTGACCTTTTATGATGTCACTTTTCCATGCTCTGTCTCATTCGTTCTGTTCATTTGGGCCTGGAAGGAAAGGTGAAGCGATCCTCATCTCCTCTGGCCAGGTCTTCTTTGATAAAGCGCTCAGTTAAGATGACGATAAAGTGTCTGATTGTAAATTCAGTCGAGACCTGTTCTGCCAGGCATGAATTATGTATGGCTTTTATCAGACACAGAAAATGATGCTGTTGTGATGTTGCTGTTATGACGCAATTACTGTAATTGTACTTATTTTGCTGTCGTAACTCTCCATTTATCTGCTCCTTCGCGAATTGAGTGCAGAGTCCAATTTTGCTCATGAGACCATTTGAAATGCATTATTGAAGTAATTAAATGAAAAGACTATCTGATCTTTTTGAGGCTGTCTCTTTTCCCCATCAGGTCCCATAAGAGTTTTTATGTTTGCATTTACAAACCACTGCACACTGTTGGGTTCCACAACATCAGATTTTTCACTATACGGTTATTGTGGACAAATATATTGACCTTAATAATATGTTTGTTAGTGGGGGTTGTAGGAGACTATAATGCTGTGTTCACACCAGATGCGGAATGAGCGGATAAATCGCGCTATTCGCGCGTAAATAGCCGCGTGAACATTTGAGGTTACTTGCTTTATTCGTGCGTCAAACCCTGCTTCATTCGCGTATCAAATTCACTTCAGAACAGACACGGATTCGCATGATGGGCAGGGCTTCTGTCTGCCCCGTGACTCTAGCTTCATAGCTAAAGGGCTAACATCGATTTTATGAAGAAAATAACAGTGTTTATGTGCTTTATGAAAGATGATAAACAGCGTCGATACGTTTAGGGCCGTGTCTGAGTCCACTACATCCTTTCAGAGGTGCATCCAGCTCTTTAAGCTCATAGACTCCTCCAGAAACTGAACCTGGCTGATGGAGGTTTTTAGCGGTGCTTCTGACTGAGCCCAGCCCAGATTGATGAACTTCTTGTCGGTGTCTTCAGGGGGATTTCCCCTGGGACACCGACAACAGGCGATACGTCACAATCACGGCCCCAAAAGAGCAAGCTCCTGATTGGTTAACGCGGCGCGAATGTCCGCTGAAGTTCAGATTTTCGAACTCGAGTGATTCACGCGAAATGCGCATTAAGCGTGTCAAACGCGCAAAACGCTCAATTCGGGCCACACTATTCGCGCGCACCGTGCCATTTGCGCAATTCTCATCATACGTGCCGCGCCATTCGCACGTATCGCGCTGCAGATGTCTATTCGCGTGTTTGCATTGACTTAACATGTAAATCACTCGCGCTTGACGCGCGTTCCGCGTCTGGTGTGAATGCAGCATAAGAACTAAGCAAAGGTGCGTCCCAAATCACATGCTTATGCACTATTCTGCACCATGTTGCTATAAAAATAGTGTAAGTAATGCATTCACACTGAAATTCTAAAAAGAAGTGCACTTTAAATGCCCGAATGATGCACTTATTTAAGCATTAAAATTAAGTGTGGAATTTTGGACACTTCACACTCAACGGTCGCTGCTTTGCTCATGTAGCGGAAGGGGCGGAGCTTTTGGGGACTGATGTTAAATTACTTTATTTTGGATTGTGAAAGCAAAATTCTCCTACGAGAGTGATTATACCGCCTCCCAGTAGTGAATATGGTTATACTTTAAAAGGTATTATTTCAAATAAAATCTAAATCAAATCACTTTTATTGTCACAATATCAGCAGCACAAGTGTGATGATGAGTGAAAAGCTTAGGTGCTGGCTCCAGACAGTGCAAAATACAACGACAGTGCAAAGTACAACGACGGTGGAAAATACAGACAGTGCAAAATACAACAGCATACTCCCCAAAAAAAAAAAAAAAAAAAAAAAACAGAACAATGTTAAATTCAGACTCAGACTCAGCTTTATTATCCCGTTAGGGAAACTAAAATTGCAATAAAGTACCATAACACAGGCAAAGTACACATTAATAAAATATTACCTCACAACATCCATACATCAGTATATAGAAACATCCCCCTCCCCCCTGGACTCAGATTACCAATGCCAAAAATTGGCAATGTTGACAGTGATATGTACAATGAATAGGTATACACATAGTTGTAGGCTGTATCATTTCAAGTATGGATTGGTTAAAGTGCAGTGCATGCTACATATTGATGGTGCGCAGTGAGGGTATGCAAGAGTTTGTGTGGGGTGTAGATGTCCAGGAGGGAGGGAAGCTCATCTCCTATACGCGGCCAGCAGTTCGCCCAATCCTATGTAGGCCTTTGCGGGGTTCAGAGAGAGCACTCCAGCCTGGCCCCAACCCTGATCCAGACATGATTTTGATATTCAAATTCTGCGATATATGCAAATTTAACAAGGTAAAATTGTTTAAAGTATCTGATACACTCGTGAGCTCGTGTTCCACCGCCGTTTGTCTTGCTTTTGCTGCTGTGTGGATTAATACTGAATGTGTGTTTTAGTTAAGAATGGAGCAATGTGCTGGTGTTTAGCTACACTGCTTTTGGGGGTAAGGTGTCTGAATTACAATGCTGCGTCAAGCCGAGATCAGACTGCACGACGTTAGCCCCGATTTTAACTCAACCAACAGGTTTTGAGAAATTGCGGACAAATGCCTGAAATCACAGGCAAACTGGTGCTCGTGCATGTAAGTGACAATCACACAGTATGAACTATCGAAGACTGTGCAATCAGAGGGCCTACTCACACTATGCCATCCGTACCATGCCCAGGCCAGTTTCCCGGATCATTTGAGAAGTGTGAGTGCGCTGAATCTGGCTCAAGCACGGTTCACTTGGCCGGCCCTGGCCCGGGATAGAAGAGGTGTGGCAGAGCGCGGTTCACTTGGGCTTTGGCGCGGTACGTTTGTAGTGTGAGTGCAAAATGCGCCAAAGCCCGAAACTGAAAGCGAGACGTGACTTTTAAGG
Source organism: Danio rerio (assembly GCF_052040795.2). Classification (NCBI taxonomy): domain Eukaryota; kingdom Metazoa; phylum Chordata; class Actinopteri; order Cypriniformes; family Danionidae; genus Danio; species Danio rerio. Next base: position 6,052,622 of record NC_141029.1, on the reverse strand, counting down.
AACTGTTTCATATGGATTTCTTAATCATTCTTACTGTTCAGTGAACGCAAACTGGCGTAGTTTATTAAAGACGCAAACCCCTCACAGCACGACAGCTGCGCGCCATCAGCAGCTTGTGCCGA